>NC_068974.1:29711196-30016731 GCF_016808095.1 Vigna angularis | reverse complement strand
GGATGACATTACCGACGGATTTACGAAGGCTTTTGGCCGTCGGTAAAAAGAGCGGGATTTTTCCCGCCCATTATTTCGCTGGACGACATTACCGACTGATTTACCGAAGGCCTCTGACCGTCGGTAAAAAATCAGAATTTTTCGAAACCAGCTTCGCATCTAGTGCCAATATATGTGGCAAACACATTTCTCCTCTCATTTCTCTCTACACCGTTCTCTCCACCACCGCTGGACATGGCAACCCAATACGTGCCTCTCCTTCTCCGCGGAAGCCCCTTGCTCTGCTGGACCGTAGCATTCTTGGACGTGCAGCCTGCTGGATCACTTCTTGTGGACGTGCAATTCTCCAAGGATGCTCCCCTCTTCTAATTGATGCACCCCCTTCCATTCAATCCCCTTCAGCCCGTGAAGTGCTTCCAAGTGTTGCTGGACACTCCCAACGCTGGACGCTGGAAACGTGAAGGTTGTACGTACGTGGGTTTTTGCTGGATACGCTGCCCTCTTCTGGACCGTCAAGCTAGACCTGCAATCAAGCTACTGGATTCTCCTTGCAAGCTCAACTTCCGTGTGCACCCTCCTTGTTGCCAGCGTGTCCAGCCCGATCTCCAAACTTGTTGGACCAAGGTTGCCTCTTCAAAGCTTGCTGGAAGCGTGATGCCGTTTTGGTGGCGAAGTTCGTGGAAATGAAAAAAAAAATTACACAGCGACGAAGGAAGAGGAAGAAGATGAACCAGGTCGCGACATTTACCGACGGATTTACCGAAGGCCTGATCCTTCGGTAATTACCGAAGGCTTTACCAACGGCCAAAAGCCTTCGGTAATTACCGACGGCCAAAAGCCTTCGGTAATTACCGACGGCCAAAAATCCGTCGATAAAGTTTACCGACAACGTTTTTATCGACGGTATTTTGGCCGTCGGTAAGCCGTCGGTAAATGCTAATTACCGATGAATTTTATACATTACCGACGAATTATGACCGTCGGTAATCTCAATCATTCTTGTAGTGTAGAATCACTCACTTGTCATTTCTTATAAATGTGGTTTAACATTTTCAATCACCCAAATGTGATTCCTTTTAAATATCATTATCTATAAATAATTTTACATCAAGTTCATGAAACGTTATATAAAACTTCCATAAACATTAGACCTTATACCAAATCTCATGAATTCCAATTTATAGTAATAGCATATACTCTTATAATCACCATTAAAGTACCAAAATTTTAAAATTATTTGTATTGTTAATGAATTTATTTATTAATAGAAACACGTATATAGTATTTAATAAACAATAAAAAAACCTTAAGTCTCTGTAAAAGTAACAAAATGTTTCATAAAAGGGGTAACAAATTTCTTTTAAAATATATCTTAAATTAAGGACCAGATTAATATGAAAGAGTACGAGTACGAGGAATAACTGACACAGAGAGATAGATCTAATAGAAGTTTGTATCACTGAACTTCTTTAGAAGATTCGATGAACATGTGTTTCGTAAAATAGGAATTATTATATCCAAAAATAATGGTGGTTGAGAAATATGAATTTAATAAATAACTAAAAGTTATTAGTTATTAGTTATTATAATAATATTTTAAAAATGTTTATATTTTTTATAACCAAGTGTTTTCACTTTTAGTTTAATGAACATTTTAATTATGTATAATATTAAACTATTTAACAAGAGTAATGTGCATATATATAGTCTAATGGAATAACTTTCTTTTTGCAAGATTCTGTCTAGTGGAATTCTTCTCTTACCTTCATCACACGAAAAGAGTTATAGAAGAAAAGAGTTAATATTTCTTTCTACATTAAATTTTCATTAACCATAGGGTTTAGTTTTATGTACCAAGTCTGTGTTATTCATTTTTCCTCTAATATTCACAGTGTAGGCAAATGATTAGTAATATTATTAGTTGTATACTGACATAGTTAGGATTAATGATATTGTAGTAATGCATTAATTAGCACACTGTCTTTTTGTTTAAGAAAAGATTATGTATACTGTTAAATATATAACTTTGTTTCAATTTAAAAACAAAAAAAAATCAGATCCCTAAATTTTTATACAGAAAACATTATGAAAAATACAATACTAAAAAGTATTTTCCAACAAAATTATATTTAAATAATGTGTCAAAGACATTTACATGGCGAAACACAGGTATAATATATTATAAATAAATTTATATTTAATATGAATGGTAAAGTTGATTAGTTGGTTGACTCATTCTGACCTACTAAAATTTGATAGATAAAAAGTAAAATAAAAAAGAGTTTTAAAAGTTAATTTTTGAATATTTTATCATCTTAGATGTAAATATATAATAATATTATAATTTAAATTAATAATACTTATAATTTAAATTTTAGATATCAATTATGATAAACTAATCGAACTTATAAACATAATAATTATTTTAATTTATTAAATCAAGATATTAATTTATCAAATGAACAGTTTCAAAATATTTAAACAATTAAATGTACTATATATATATATAACAAATTTTAAAATTATTAAATTTAAAAAAAAAAATTAAGGAAGAAATCAATATTTTCAACATATTTTATCATCTTGTGATTTAAACTCAAATAATCAAATATGAAAAAGTAATCTTTCATCTTCAAACTTTGGGAGAAAATTAAAATTTTGTATGACGAAAAGGTAAGAGTTTGTGAAATGGTTTGTAAGATTTTGGATTTGTTGAATGCAAAAGAGGCAAAAGTAGTATGGGATTGTTATAGTTGAATGGAAGTAATGAGTGATATATATGACCAACTATGTGTTTTCTTATTGGGACAAGCAACATATAAAGATGACAATATGCTTAGTGGGTAGAAGAGAATGGAAACTATAATTCTGCAAATATAGCAATCAGAGTGGTCCTAGACATTGATATATGAGGATTTCTTGTGAGTTTCATTTACGACATTTATTTCTTTTAAAAATATCTAACTAGTAAACCAATGGATTATGCATTGTCATATTATTCACAAATAATTACATTATTTTTTCCTTTTCTTTTAAGAGGATCAAGATTGTGCACGTGCCATTTCAAAATATAGAATGGGTTGGTGAAGATACCTAACAAGACACCTATAGCCGCATATATATCTACAATAATAAATTATTTATCTTTAAAAAATTTAAATGAATTAATAATTTACTTTCGGCACTAATATATTCATAATTTTGTTTGTTTTTATTCTAAATAATCTGTGGATATGTATCAACAAGGACAAAACAAAATTCTATCTAATAAGTGATGTGATGAGGGAATATTATTCGTGTTTTACTATCCTGTCTATCATCCACCTGATTTTTGGAGTATTAGAATATAAAAATTAAAATTAACCAAAAATGATAACTGTATTTTAAGTTAATAATATTATGTAAAAACTAAAGTAATTCTATTATTATTTATCTAATTTTTTTTTTTTTGGATAAACAATTTCTTATTTGGCTTTCAAGTTCTGTTTTTTTTTTTTTTCTTTTGTTTTGTCGGTATGTTGTATACAATTAACCACACGCGTAGCTGAGAAAAGCTAAGTATTTATCACTTAAATACGTAGTTACGTGTTTGTTTATTAGAATTTGCTTCCTTAGAGAATTTCTAAAAATCTTCATCTTATTGTCTTTTTCAAGGAGTACAATTTTTTAGGAAGCGAGACATTTGCAGTTAGAAAACTAATATTTATGCGAATTAGAGTGTGAGAGTAGAGAGAGAGAAAAAAAAACTATATAGGATAAGTAGAAATAGAATGTTTTTTTTTCAGCACAATTTCTAAAAGAAAAAAATAATTTCACTTTTAAATGGTTTTGAAAGGATACTTTATATAGCAAAATCGTTTAAATAAGTTATACCTATTGTTCGTATTTATTTGTAAAGATGAATTTGGGTAAGTGAATTTGAGAGAAAAGATGAGTAAAAGTGAAATTGTTTGAATTAAAAAAAATGATAATAAATGAAAGAAAATAAGAGGAAAGATTATGAAAATTGTTCAATGATGTGATGAGTTTGATATAATAAAAAAAATATTTTAATTGATAAAATTAAATTATTACTATCTTATCTTCAGATATAAAAATAATTTAAAATAAAATATAATTAGTGTAAATTATGTTAAAATAAAATGTGATATTATTTAAAATAAAAAAATAAAATTGATGAAATTATATTGAAATAAAATGTGATTGGTAAAAATTAAGTTGGAATAAATTGTGAGTTAGTGCTTAGTTTAAATAAAATTATTATTATTATTATAATGTAATTTATACATTATTATTTTTAGTTAGTATTGTTTTATTATATTATATTACATTATATATATAAAAATTATGATTTTTAATTATTATTGTTTTATTATATATCTTAATGGTAAATAAGGGCAATAGAAATGCAAGGCACCACCTGCCTTTTTCTTTGTTTCATCTCTTCTTTGAGAGTATTAGTGAAATGGACAACTTTCACTTTCCTCGCTCGTATTTCGACAAAAATCAATAACTACAAACATCCACTTTTCACGCCTTTCAATCATTGTAAACACATATTAACTAAAATAAACACAGATTGAGTAAAAGTTGAGACTCAGATGAAATATGAATTATGTTAAAATGATTTTATGATGACATATTATAAATTGAAATAAATTGTTGAAGTACGATATAAAAAGTTAGAAGTTAAAGAGAAGTAATTCCTAGTAGATGATGGATAGTATGAATATTAAGTTAAGATATTTTATGTATATTTAAGTTCTACTAATAAATCAAAGTCATATAGATAAAAGCATTGGCACTAGGAACTAGTGGAGGCTTCCTACCATCCAGTGAACGGGTGATTAGTCATTGGTATTTTCGATGAGATGTGTAGTACATCATCCTATTATATGAAAATAAGAAAATATTAGATGAAATTTGTTAATCAAAGTTATGATTTTTATTAAGTGTTGAAGTATATCAAAGCATAAGAGTGGTTTGTTGTTAAAATAATATTCAATGGAATTAGCTAAGAGTGACTATAATTTGATAAGGCAAAAGTGACTATAATCTAAAAAAATACTAGGAGTAGTTAAACATCAAAGAATACTTGCTAGTGTTAGCCATGAGTAAATACTTGTATAGGTTTTGTTAGAAATGACTATAATCCAAAATAATGCTTTGTACTTTTTGAAATAGTATAGTTGTCAAGTGAAACTTACCCGTTGGTCAAATTGAATGTAATTTATATTATCATACAAACTAGTATAAAAATACTATTCAACCATTCTTTCCTTATTTTATTGATTTTAAACTAATTACAAAGTAAGTTTTTTAAAGTTCTTAGCCTATTAATTGTAAAACTACCGTCTAATCATGTATCATCATACAATATATACAAAAGGTTTTAAAAACATAATTCAATAATTTCTTCTTCCTGTGTTTTACTTATTTTCTACAAAATTTATATAATAATTGTTGCGTGTGTATGTTGTTTTGTAATTGTAAAGATAGTGTCTTCACACATATATAATTGATATATGGTCTATTGAACAAATATAATAGTTGCATATATTTTTTCTTTTATTTTAACTATGTGTGTTTATATATTCAAGAATTGTTATTTATTTTATTTAAGTAATGATAACGGGACTAAGTGAATAATATGTTTATTATTAATAAATATTATTTAGTTTGATATTTTTAAATAATAAATAAACATATTAATTTAGTAGGTCAACTTTTAAATTTTATAAATATTACATTTGTTTAATTTAAAAATAGAAAGCATGCCCTTTCCTTCTCAAAATCCAATTACCACACATGTATTATACTGACTACAGAGTTACTCTTTCGAATTAAAATAATTGCACTTTAATTTTCTACAGATTAAGGATAATAATTATTGAAAATTTTGTTTAAAATAATTTCACTCCCGTTATTCAGTACATTAATAATTATTAATAATTTCACTCTTTTAATAAATGCATTTTTTTATCAATTGCAAATGCAAACTTTGATTAGTTTATTCAGAGACCTTAAATAAAATAAAAATATTCATCGAAAATCGAAAACATCGTATCATTTAACATTTTGTAAAGATTACAATCATTTGGAGAGAATCGATTATAATGTTGTAATCTAGATCATTCCTAAATGCGCTCAACCATGCCCATAACCCGCAGAAATCTTCGTGGAACTGGAAGCCATATGTTTCATATTTACCCGATGTGGGACTAGCAAGTAAACAAGTTTTTGCCCCTGAACCTAAAGCTAGAGTATTTATATATATATATATATATTCTCTTTATGATAGTTAATTTTTGTTAAAAATTAATATTTAATAGAGTTTCATAATCCAAAAATATGCAGCATTGGGCAAAGCTGTTGTTTGTGGTTAGATGTATACACCCAAATATGAGAAAAATAATTTGTTGTTGTCACCTTATAAAGGACAAATAAGAAGTATTTTTGGAAACCTATATTGGCATGAAAATATCTGAATCATAGATTGCCTAAACATATAAGAACATTATAAGATATATGGGAAGATAAAGTAACAACATTAAACATAAGGGCATTTAGAATGACATACCCCTTTTAGTTACAGCAAAATGCAAACACAAGAACCAATATATAATTGGAACAACTTCCATTTCATATCCCACACAAAATTTTTCTTGCTTCGTTATCTCTGCCATTTCATTGGCTAGTTGAATATCTTGAAGTCCAATACTTCTCTATCTCTTCTGCAGTTCTTCCAGGAATTCTTCCAGCAATCAAAGACCACCTAAGGAAAAACTTAATGTTTCATAACCTTCATCTAAAATGAAAAAATAAAAGTGTTTCAACAAAAGAAAGCATGCATATACTCACCTCTCCCCAACCAGATTATACACCATGGCAATAAGGATTTCCTCAGCCTCAGAAAATTCCATAGTCGAAGTTTGTAGGGATTTCTCTGCATAACACAAATCAACTCTTCAAATTTATAAAGAAAACAACAACTTTTCTAATGCACTGATAGATACATATCACATAGTGTAAGATCATATATACCTTGTTATTAAATAGTTTTAGTTACTAAAAGTAATGCAATGAACAACTGTGTGTTTTCAATATATCAAAAGTTATCACACATTAAGACTAGAAGCTGGAAATCTCAGGTGGTCACAAAAAAGAAAAAGAATGCAACGAGAATAGGATTCTGCAGAGAGATCAGTTGTCAGTATTCAAAATTTGAGAAATGTAATGGCATACAAGGGTGATGACCCAAAACAAGCGTTGAGATAAAACTGCAGAGAGATTAGTTATGAGTACGTATGTTCATGTTATAGTATAATTATGTCAAAATATACTTGTCTAGGTATCAGAAGACTCCGTTCTTAAAGGGTACCTTTAGAATCAGCAGAAGCATTATCAGATGAGCGATCAATGTCAGCCATTGCAACAGCAAGTTGAAAAGAGCTTTGAAAACCTTTATTGAATATGTTTTGAAAAAGAAGAGTGTATAGAACAAGAAACGATTCGGCGGTATTAATATATAGGAGGGTGTACATTCATAGGAGAGTGAAAGGGTACATAGAAATGAAGAAGAAGAAGAAAAAAAGAGAAGAGGGTATGAAGAAAAAGAGAGAGTGGAAAGTGGTAGTTGAACACATGGTAGTTGGGTTGGACGTGTTAGTTGGCGTGGAATTTTGTAGATGACAAAGGTGTCGGTGTTAGATGCACACGAATATCTAAGAAAAATTATCATAGTACCAAGATGTCTGTCACAAAGTATATCTTATGGTCGTACGTTCATTAAGCTAAGACCATTAATAATTTTTTTAACAATTTTTATATTTTTTGATAATATTATTTTATTGGTCTTTATATTTTAAAACAGACCAATCAAAACTATCACATATATTATTATAAAAAGTTATAAAAAAAAGTTATTAAAAAACATTTTCCTTAAAATTAATACTCGAAATAGTTGTGCATTGAATTTTGGATTTCACAAAGAGTTGTGCTTAAAAAAGAAAATTCTAATCATCACAATGTGTTTATTTTTTAAAGAATATGATAATTTATATTTATGAATTCTTAATATAGCTTAAGGAAGAGTTTATGAAAACAAAAAGAGACGTAGTTTGTTAATTCCTTTGAAAAGTTGAAGGAAATTAGTAGTTGTTGGGAGGGTGGTAGCTGGTAAATTCTGCACTGATTCTGTCTCTTTCTTCAATAAGAGGGAAGTGCCAAAATAAAGTAAACAAAGGACCTCGTAAAACACACTGATGTAAAATTTTAAGTCACCCCAAAAGGAAAACAATATAGTAATCAATCTTCTAGATCCTAAACTCCGACCAATCAATCATCTAGAAACTCATATAACACCTGCACGAACATCGCTTTCGCTACTTTGCTACCCAAAGAAAAACTGATTTCTTTCTTTTAGACGAAGAAAACTCAAATTGGAAAGAAGAATGTTTCGGATGAAGATGATGGAAAATAAAACAAAAGCAGTTACTTTTTAAAAAATTGAAGTGTAAAAATAAAAAAGTTGAGTTTTTTATGGCTGAAGTTGAAGATGGAAGTGATTATGTTGAAGGTTGAAAAAGGGTGGGAAATTGGTATGATTAGAAAGGACTTTGCGTTTACCAGAACATCTTGCACACGTTTTGTAAGAGAAACTTAATTTACTATATACGATGGTACGCAATTATAATCAAACAAAAACATGCTTTGTTTTGTAATGCTATGTATAGATAGGGCTGAGTCAAGGGATAAGAACGTGGTGACAGTGTTAAATTGCTAAAGTTGTCACAACTTCTTCTAATCAATGGTTCCAATAAAACCATTTTTTCTTATTTTCTTTGAATAAATATAATTTCTAAGATCGTATATTCCAATCATCATCTACAGCAACATAATACTTAATTCAATAATATGCTAAAAACTAACAGATAGTGTCATGGTTAACAGATAATTTAATATATTAAGTATTTGGCCAGATCTTTGAGTGAATCACTGTGTCTTCTAACTTATTCTCACAAAGTTATTCTAACCTCTTAAATCAATTTTATGATACAATATTTAAATTTCAGAAGATATTTTCAATTTACATGAGAAAATAGAATCTTACAAATACTTGACAAATTAAGCCAACTTTTTGTATAAAAAAAAGTATATAACCTTTAATATATTTGAATTGGACTTTTTTATTTATTAATTGCTGAACCATTATTTGTAAAATAATATTAACAAAATTAGTATTTTAATTAATAAGCTGAAAATGGTTATTTATACGGGTTGAATTATCAAGTAATTAATGAGAGGTTATATTAATACTGTTAAAGTATTTTATCATTATTTTAATAAAAAAATACTTATTAATACACTGTTCTTTATTTTCAGAATATTAAAGCCGAGATTGTATTGCTAATGTTGTTATTATAATAATAGTCTTCGTTGAATATGATTGACTATCTGGTCACTAAAAATATCATTAACACTGATTCTTTTCTTTATTGGTTGATTTTAAATGATGATATATAAATCGAGGTTAAGCTGTTAACTTCACATTAAAAAATGTAAATTTGTATTATTATTCGACTATTAGTTTTGTCTAATTTATATTAAGTGTATAAAGTATTTAAGAATTAGGTAAAGATAAACAATTAAAAAAAACATTCATAGATGTTTCAAATTAAAAAAAAATAAAGAAGAAAGAAAGAAATTGAAGGAATATAAAGGCAAAATCAAATTAAGATTTAAAAGAATTATACGTTAAATTATTCATTTAGTTCCTCCGATAACTTTATTTTTTCTTCTATACATAAAAAAAAATTATTATTATATATATTATGTTTAATCTCTATTAGTTTCAATGAATTTAAACTATAAGAATTAAAAGAGGCTAAAACTGGAATATATAAGAATTTTAAAAATATATATATATTAAAATGAATGAATTTTATATATACAAATTGAAGATAAAATTTGTATAATTAAACCCTAAAATATAACATTTTTTATAGTAGTTAGTAAATAATATAAAATTCACTTTTCACATAAGCTTATTAAATAAAGATATTCGTCTTCG
Organism: Vigna angularis; assembly: GCF_016808095.1. Lineage (NCBI taxonomy): Eukaryota > Viridiplantae > Streptophyta > Magnoliopsida > Fabales > Fabaceae > Vigna > Vigna angularis. The sequence continues at coordinate 30,006,659 of NC_068974.1, read as the reverse complement.
TTATTAAATAAAAATGTATCAGTAATATATTACTAATTTTTTAATTCAATGTTTGAGTGATGGTTGATTAATGATTAATGGATATTCAGGAATATACGTATTTGATTGTCCCAAAAAAAACATCATTAAAAAAATCTGAACTCACCATGTTGTAAATATTTTTACCTTAAAAGCTTACACATGATACTTATGTTGTATATTAAAAAACAAAATGAAAGGCCATTGACAGCCATGGTACATAGACCTTCTGGAAGAGAGGAAATATTAAAAAGATTGCAAATATCATTTTCATAAGCAATCATTCAAATCTATCTTACAATATTAGTATTTTGTTTTATTTTTTTTTAATTATAGGTACTTTGATTTGAAAGAAAAAATGAAAGAGAAGAATATAAAAAAATAAGATAAGAAAACGAGGAAGCATATACATTTTTGAAAGCAAACGGAAAATGAATAAAATTTTCTTCTGCTTTTCTAATTGAAAAAAAATAATGGTACTTTGACAACATTTTTTTAACAACATTTTAACATTATTTACATGTCACTTTGTTCTTGGTCCAAAATTACTCTACAATCAATAATAATAATCATAAACACTAACATGGACCAATCATAGAATGACACGTAGATAATGTTAAAATGTTGTCAAAAAAATATTGTCAAAGTATCATTATCCGAAAAAAAATAGTAGAAAACGAAAACAAAATTCTTGGCAATATATTATTACTTTCCAGTTATTATAATTACTTTTTGTCATAATAATCGTTATAATTAACAAATTAGATTATAAATCACTCAAAATCAATACTATATATATATATATAGGATTAAATATGTTTTTAGTCCCTAAACGATTGGCCGTTTCTGGTTTTCGTCCCTCTTTCAAAGTAAGGTACGATTTGGTCCTCAATCTTTAAAAAACGTTCGTTTTAGTCCTCAAAATTTTGTTTTTAGTCCTCGTTTTAGTCCTCAAAACGTTCGTTTTTTCGACTAAAACGAACGTTTTTTAAAGATTGAGGACCAAATCGTACCTTACTTTGAAAGAGGGACGAAAACCAGAAACGGCCAATAGTTTAGGGACTAAAAACATATTTAACCCTATATATATATACTAATTTAACAAAATAAAGTATTCATATAAAGAAGTTTAAGTGCTATCAAATTCAAAATAAAATTATATAAATACATTAAATACAGATGTTTTCTTCTTCTTTTATTCATCAACAGAACCATCATGATCTATATAAAAAAACAAAAGAAAAATGTTATCATTTACTTAATTTTTCCTTTTCTTAGCCTACATCAAACACGGTATGAAACGAAATAAAATAAATTATTCTTGATAAATAAAAGTAAATAAACGTGCAAGTGTAAAATATTATTTTTAGTTCAAAAAATAATAGTACAAGTAATTATGATAACAAACTGTGAAAATAAAAAATAAAAAAATAAAAAAAATCCTTCAAACTAAACAATTAATTTTTGCTTAGATGAAAAATAAACAAAAATATAAGATAATTGATGTAAGAACCTAGAAAATAGAGTATTATAGTAGATAGATGTATTAAAATAATTAGACAAGCAAGTTACTTTAAAATAATCTTATAATATAAATAGAACTTTCTAAAACTCGGTTCATTATCTAAAACACTTCTATCTCTCTAGGACCTTATTCACCTAGAGTCCTCTACCTTCTCTCCATATCTTCTCTCATTTGGGGTGTCGGTTTGACGATCAGGAGGTGCCTAGACGATCTTGGCATCAAAAGCTACCTCTTTCACCGATCAATTTCTGGATTTGGTCCAGTGAAAAACCCTCTTTCTTGGCCTTTAGGGTTCTTAACTTTTGTAGATGATTCTGCTCTTGCATGAATCGGGTGTTCATCTTCTTGAATTCCTAAATTTCTAGTGATTCTAAGGTTGGGTTCCAACTGTTAATCAGTGAATTGTAGGTTTTCTGAGAGTTCCTTGTACCTCAAGTAATCCGCGAAGCGTTTAGAGGGCGTGAGCTATTGAGTCAAGGTAAGGGGAGCTAGATTTTGCTTTTAAATTATTTGTATAACATGTGTACATGTTGAATTATATGTTATTCTGCTGTTTGAAGCACAATTTGGGTTTTTAGAGTGGATTGAATTGTATGTATTGAAATGTCTAACTGTGAAACTGTGAATTGGTGTTTGTGAATTGTTTTGGATGAGATGTACTGTTGTAATTGAGTATGTTGGAGATGTGAAATCTATTATGATAATTATTAGGCATGAGGTCAAGGGCATTATAGTGTTTTGGGGCAATTTAGAGGAAGTGAGGTATTGAATTTGAGAATTAGAGGTCAAAGGCTCATTTGGTCTGTTGGGACAGTTTGGGTAAGTTATTTGTGACTTGTTTGAGTCATTTAAATGGTCAAAAACATGTGCAAAGTGGTAGAATTGAATTTGGGTCTTTAAGTTGAGAAATTTGATGTTCTAGAATAGGATTTGGTTCATAATCACTTTAGATTGAAGTTAGGAAGGTTTAAAATCACTTAGTCAAGTTTAATTAGGTATGTAAAATCATTTAGGAGTCTTAGAAGTTGAGAAAAATAGATAGAATTAGTATTTGGGGTTTGAGTTGCATAATTCTGCAAATTTTCGTTCTGCAGATTATGCTGACTCGCTGAGCGAATGGATTCATACAGCGAACTAGTGCGTTGTGCGAATGGTTTGAGAGGCTTTCTCTCTGTTTGATGATTCGCATGGTGAATCTGGGTGTTGTGCTACTGGTTGTGGTCTGGGAGCATTGTAAGTTTATTCGAATGGCGAAAAGGGGACGCGCAGCGAGTGTTTGGGGAGTTTGGTCTATGTTTGGGCTTCGCATAACGACCTGGGGGCGCTATGCGAGGGGTTGATGTCTGGTACCTCTACGATTTAATTCGCACAGCGAGAGAAGTCGTTGTGCGAGAAACTCCTAGTTTCGCACTACGAATAGGGTGCGCTGAGCGAAAGGTTTGAGTTAGTCTACTCTTTATTTTTTTGTCTTGAGTTGAATTAAGTCAAGTTTTGCATGTATTGTGAAGTGTGTTTGAGGGTGTATGGTAATATATAATTGGGTATTATTATGAGTGAATTTACAAGTGAAAGTATGTGATTTCAAAGTATGATTGATGGACGTAATTTCATGATCCTCATGGAGAGGTTACATGGTGGTGCCTTGTGTAAGTTTAGAATGATTGTAGGAAGCTCAGTCTTGGGGGTTATCCTGAAAGTCCAATGGTCTTTCATTCTCAAGTAGAGAAGATTGAACCATGTCGTGATAAATAGTAGGAGGTCTTAGTCTTGGGGGCTTCCAGTATGCCTCAAGGCCCGAAACAGACTAACCTCATGAGTATGGTAGGGTGAAATCCATTGCCAATGGCTTTGCAAAGCAGTAGAGGCCACCACGAGTGCATGAATCGCCATAGCTCGACAATCATTACGAGTGAATGAACCGCCACAGCTCGGCAATCATTCTAAGTCCGGACAGTCAAAGTGAGTGTAGTGTCTCGCATCAAGTATTTCATGTTAGAAATGACTATGTATAACTATATGAAACATAGTTGGTAAATATAATCGTTTTCTTTTATTTAAACTAGTTTACCCTTGCTTTTCTGTTGTCTGTTTTTGTATGTTTTCTCTTTTGCGATGATCGATTGGTGTGAGCTTAGGAAGACATTTGTTTCAGTTACTTCAGCGATAGGTGATCGAGGGGATTCAGTATAGAAGTTGGACGAATCTACAGGTGTAGATATTGTCTTTCGTAGGTTTTTTTCTTATAGTATTTAATTTATCATATATGTAATATTCATTTTAGTAGTATTTTGTTATTAAAAATGGGATGTTAGAAATGAATATAAAGAAGCTATGTTTCTAAAGATAAAAATTCAATTTTTATAATTACCTTCTACCGACTTTTCACTCTGCCCTCAGTTTCTTACAGTAGCAGGCAGGGTTAAGGTTGGTGTGTATCTCAGTTTCTATCAAGTTAACCCAATCAGTTAACAAAATTTGGCAGGTCAATGACCAAAAACAAAATGCAACCAAAAAGGCCGAGTCACTTGCAGAGGGAAGAATAATCACAAATTTATTCAGGACAATTGTCTTAGATATAGACATTATCCTTACCATTTATCCCTCAGCAGTAACTTTCCAGAACACAGGTAAACAATACCACAGAAGATTACATATGACTCTAGCTACGATATAACAGAATCTTGATGTCACTAAAAATTGCTTGAATTCAGATTTATAAGAAGCTGATGCTCATATTCAATCTTGATGCCACTGTTCTTGGATCTTAGAAACCATGAAGCTTGATATGTTCTTTCTTCACTATGCCAGCCTGTTTGTAACATCACAGACGAATTTAGATACAATCACAATACTATTTTGGAAAATGCTTTTTTATTTTGCACCAGTTGTCAATTTAAAGATATTTTGGTCATCAAAAAAAGTTAACTTTTGTATTTGTAAAGAAAAGAAATGTAAAGTGTCTGTAAAATTTTGCTGGGTGTCTCTACCTGCACAAGGAAAGTAGAAACATTCTTTCTTTGATCTCCCTGAAGTTGTATAACCTACATATGATACATATGATAAGAATGATGAGAGATGATGCAACCAATGGCATTTGTCGAAAATCATGTAACATAAGAGGAATTTTTTTATGAACAGAAACACACAAACCTGGCCCAACTCAGGGTCTTGAACAACAGTACCATTGCAGCAGAATTCTTTCTTCAGGTCTTTGAGTATTTTGCTGTAGCTATACTCTTTCTTTAATCCTTGAACAGTTGTTAGGCTTTTCCTTCCGTTACGTTGTTGTACACGAACATGAACATACTCTTTCGTCCCAGCACCTGAGTCCTCAGCATTTGCCTCAGCAAAGGGATCTATGTTTCAATTTTCAAACCACATCAGAGAGCAAACCATTGATAAAGTGCTGCGTTCTGGTTTCAGACTAAGGCTTTATTCACTTAAATGAATTTCGGAGAAAGTGATTAAATGGATTTGAAAGAATTTGAAGATAAATTTTTTGTTATTTATTTGAATAGATTTGGAGCTAACCGAGAGTGGATTTGAAAGTAAAGTTTGTGAGAATTAGTATAAGATTTGATTGATATGACAGATTAAAAAATTTTACTTCCAAATTCACTCTCACTTACTTCCAAATCCACTCAAATAAAACAAAAAGTTTACTCCAAATTCTCTCAAATTCATTCAATCACACTCTCCTAAATTCATTCATGGAAACAAAGTGTAACAGAATATCTTTATGCCATAAAAAGTATATATATATATATATATATATATATATATATATATGAACAAGGATATTCAACACCCACCAAAAGCACTTGGGATGTTTGTTTCGAATTCAGACATGAAAGTTGCCCTTGGTTACTTGTAACAAGCAAAGTCCTTCTGATGTAATTAATCAACAAGCACTGGAAACAGAAATTAGATATACTACAAGTCAGATATGAGATTTGATGTTTGACATTTTCGATGATGCTACTCTTGTGTTTATGCTCACTGCTAATTCTCATCCGACAAAATATGAACAAGAAAGACAGCAACTTTTATCACCTTACCACCGCACCTTAGAATTCTCAAATTATGGTCTCATGAGTACGACATTTGCATCCGAAAACACAAATTTGTTTATTTCACCATCATCAATAGTAAAAAGGCCAATATAAAATAGGCCAGAAAGGGAGGGAAGTTATGAGATCTGCATAATTCTGTGCACATAATCATCAATAAAAACACAACTATGACAATGTATCAACTACCAAATTAAGATTAGTCTGATGAAAGATGTCCTTGGAATGTATACACGTATAGATACATGCATACATACAAAGAAAAGACACATTACACACGTAAATACCGTGCATATAAAGAGAAGAACCATTTAGCTTTGTAATAACTAGAATGTATCAAAAGTTTAAAGCATCATTCACAAGCCATTTCTTTCACCAAAAGTCTAAAGAAACACAGAAAAACAAAACCATGACAATAATGCCAAATAAATTGAACCCCAACTGAAAACAGGTGTAAGATTGACTAACTCAACAAAAGAATGATACTGTTATCATGATCATGCAAATCACAAATACAAAAGAAACCATCTTCAAATCCTGTTAAAACAGGGTCACGTTAAGAAAGAACTAACATCACAATCCGAATGAAAAATTAATATCTGGGCATTAAAGAAACTTTTTCGAAAAAAACGAGGGGTTAATTACGAACTTCCGTTGCGTACGTAAAACGCGGAATGAATGAAACAAACCCAGTAAGCAATGATAAAATAAATAGAGCGATCAGAAGAATAAAATGAAAAGGAAACAGGGAATAATGCAGAAAAGGTAAAATAATGATGAAAAACGAAATACCTAACACTTGCGAGAAAGGAAGAAAGAAGAAAGGAGCAAGGAAGGAAGGAAATAACGAAAAACGTGAGAGAAATAGGAACAATAGGTGGGTCAAGTTTATATATAGAACGATTTAAGATACGAGAAAAGTGCTCCCAACCACCTAATTGGTTACCCAATTTCATTGTCGAAATTCAGATAATCTTTTCACCTCATATAATATAATATATTATTATTTTTAATAAGGATTTTAATATTATTTCACTTCAAAATGTTACTTTAATTGTAATTTATTTTTACTTTAAAGTATATATCAATGTGTTCCTATGTGTTTTAAAAAATGTATAACCATAAAAAAATCATAGTTATTTACTTTAAAGATTCTCTTTTTTCCATGTAACATTTTTCTCATCACTACATATCTCTTTATATTCTTAAAAGTGACTACGGAATAGTGATATCTCTTTATATTCTTAACAATGACTATGAAGGCCAGCAGAGGTTGATGATTTAGTAGTAGAAGTTCAAATAGACATGGAGAGAAGTTTAAGGTTTAGGTCCTTTGTGTATATAACGACACATTCGACCAATTCATCGATTATAATAAGTATTCTTTTTGGTCGCTCACGAGGAAGAGGGATGTACAATGAAGGATGCCTCAAAAGCCTATGCAACTAAGGGTGAAAGGCATAGTTGAGGTCGAGTTTCATGGCTTCTGTGATGTGACGGCAAATAAGTTTTTTCTAATGTCGAGAAAAATGTTAAGATATCACAAAAATACTTTTCAAATATTAAAAGCTTAGTGTCTATGTGAGGTTTAAAGATAATTAGTCTAAAGTCTTACGATTGTCATATCTTAATGCAACAATTGTTATCGGTAGTAATTTTACATAATTTTACCCAAAAATGTTAGGCAAACTATAATTTGTTTGTGTTTATTCTTCTCTTCAATTTGTAGTAAAATCATTGACTTGGTAAGTGATCCTTCCTCTTCCTCCATCTACACCCAATAGTCCATACTATTTATTTTGATTTTTGTTCCATATAAAAGTTGTAATAACTTTTTATCTTGATTGTTTCCCACACCAACTTAGCTATTCCCCAAGCTAAATTTTAAACCTAGATGTTATGTTCTCAATCCCTCCTCTCTATTATAGTTCTACCTTGACAATTGAAGATTATCTACAACCTTAGGAACTTGTAACATAAAGGTGTTCCTCCTTCCCATTTGTCTTTCCAGAATAAGATTTTATTCTCTTCTCTTACTTTATAATCAAAATTGTTGTCAAAACAATTATCTTGTTGACGATTCCCACATACCAAACGTAGGTCACACCATCACTAGGACTCATATTGTGCTTTGTCATGTTCATTTAACTTTTTCCATGAACCATACTTAGATTCTATAACCTCCTTCCAAACACCTTGGTTTTTCACACCTAAGAATGTGAACATACTATGGATCAATATACTTAAGATGATTATATCTTATTAAGAATTATATGAAAACTTTAATTGTTCAATTATTTAAGTTGTAAGTCTCTTTACCAATTCTTTAATGTTAATTATTGTATCTAGTTAATTACTTATGTTTTAAATCAATTGATTTTAGGTATATGTTTATATTATGTTAGAATGAAGGAACACACCATGTGTATGAGTTAATGAACCCCCAACTTGTAACATCCCATAATCTCACACTTGATAATTCATAATTGATATATTGTAGCATTTCATTTAAGGTAACATCCCTTAATCTCACACTTGATAATTCACAATTGATATATATATATATATATATATATATATATATATATATATATATATATATATGTTTTAAACTCAGATTTCAACTATAAACTCATAAATATAACTCGAATTCTTCTAATTTATTCTTCTATCTCTTTCTTCATTGGCACTGAATCAGACGACATTCCTTCATCTGTTTCCGTATAACGAATTATACGATCATCGCACATACACAAACACAAACAAGTAGGGTGAGCTAACATGCAACAATTCATTCATAAAACATGCATAATTACTTTGATACACTCAACAAACATCATATAATAATTATGTCAGACACCCTCATACCATCATACCACAATTCCTAATAAACACTCATCTCACAATACCCCATAAACACTCATCCCACAATACTCAATAGACACTCATTCCACAATACCCAATAGACACTCATCCCACAATACCCCATAAACACTCATCCCACAATACCCCATAAACACTCATCCCACAATACCCAATATACACTCATTTGGATGATACGTAATAGATACTCATTCCACAATACCCACTAGACACTCATTCCAGAATACCCAATATACACTCATTCCACAATACCCAATAGACACTCATTCGGATGATACGTTGATGAGCGGTCACGGGAGGTTATCCACTTGTGATGACTTCTACTTCTTCTTACAAATACACTTCCAAAATACTTCATACCATCCACAAGGTTAGTCCTCAACACTATGTCCAAAACCGGCACATAGACCAGGACCTCTTGCCTCTCTCACCACATAATTCATCATTCTCTACTTGAGACTGGATGATTATTAGAGTATCAGGATAACCTCCAACAACAGGACCCTCAACATCAACAACATCAACATATACACAAATATCATATCATTACAAAATCTCTCCACGAGACTCATACCATGCTCATATTCCTCAACTCATATTATACCATTACAAAATCTCCTCATAATACTAGTATCAAGATAACCTCCAACAACAGGACCCTCAATATCAACATAAACACTAATACCATATCATTACAGAATCTCTCCACGAGACACATACCATGCTCATATTCCTCAACTCATATTATACCATTACAAAATCTCTCCATAATACTCATATCATGTTCAAATGCATAAATTCAAATCCAATATAATAAAATACAATCATCACAGAAATCATACAAAATGAATATATCACAAAATAAATTAACAATACTAAAATATCACCATAAATGATCACCGGAGAAGAATCAAATGTTTGACGAATCAAACTCACCATAAACGCCAGTACATATGACTAGTCTTAACTTACTGGATTTGACCAGGGCTGCTCTATGATCAGGGATGTACCAACTCCGGTTTTTAAGATTCCTCTATCCTACCATCACAATTATAATTCATAATTCCATATCTACCACAATAACCTGAATTCATTAGAAATTTTCATTCCAACAAGATATATTGCACAATAATTTAAGAGTACATAATATGTTCAACAAGATTTAAGTTAAAAACTTTTCGAGTAGACTTCCAGGAAAGAGAGGTGCGTCACAATGGACAACTTAAGTACCAAGTCTTTCCTTAGCCAAAGTGTTCCTCAACTAATTTTAACAAATTTCTTATTTATAGATTCAAAACAACAACATATAATATTAACATAGAAATTCAATATAGATAGATATACAGTAAGCACATATGTTTTTCATTAACAGTATTCACACAAAATTTCAAGACATGAATAGTAATAAAACAATACTAAATCATAATATAAAAGCTTAGAAAGGTTAGCTCCCCTACCTCTATTCCAGACTTAATCCACTATCAATATTTTAATTTTTTTTTAAAACAAAAAGGTAGAAAAGAGCTTGAACCCATGTTCTTGAAATCACCACAATTTTCCACCATTTAAGCTACCAAAATTTCTTATTTAGCTTTCCACATTTTATTTTTACATAAACTTATTATATTTTCCATTCACAAAGAAATTTATTACTACTAGTAATAAAATTGTTACTATTAAGGTAAATATTTTTCATGGGTCTTACACAACTTTTTCATCCATTGGAAAATAAAAAACCTAAAATCTAAACATACATCACTAACTTGGTTCAAGGGTGAAGCAAATATATTTTGTACCTTATATTCATGAGTAATCGCAATTTGTTGTCTTCAAATTATATTTCATCATTTTGAGATGCCAACGATAATGTACTCATCACTCGCAACTACTTGTCATTTTCGTGACTGATTACATTGCTACATGGTTTGACTCATTGCACAAGAAACTCCTTACACATATGAAGTAGATAGTTGATTTGTAAGAACACTAATTTATGTAGTTTTTTTACATAAAGGGACTTTAACTAGTGTTTTTTCTTATTATGTGTACTCTCGATATAATATGCTAGATGACAAACCAACTATAAGATCGCAAAAGCTCATGTGGTTGCCACTCAAAGTTATCTATTTTTGTCTAAATATAGATGATGAATTATTTTTCTTTCTCAATTATATATGTTAATTATGTCAATATTCAATTGTAATGTAACAAATAAACTGAAGGATATGAGTGCGAATATTATGTAATACAGTGAAAGACCATCATTGTTCAAATTAATATTGATATGGGTTGAGATCAAGTAATAATCTAACTAATTCATAATTACAAAATATTTCTCTATTTTATGTACTAATTAAGTTATTATTATTTTTTACAGTATTTCACAATGTTCAACCTTTTCATTATAAATCAATCAATTACCTTATGAATATTTGATCAACTTATTTTATAGAGTTTCACAACACATTAAGATAGATGACTTGTTAACTTGTTTTTGTAATTTTAATTCCATCTATTTCAAATTTTTAAATATTGATAATTGTATATCTTCTTTAAGTTTAAATTGATAACATTTCTGTCTAGTTCTATTTTTGACATGTACAAATTGTTTAATTAAAAAGGAAAAATAAATAAATGTTAAATAAATATTAAAAAAAAAGTAACCAACACTTAAATTTCCTATATATACTATGATTTGACAAAATCATAGTCCAACTGAGTACTTATGAGTGATAGTTAGAGTTCAAATCATAATCTATAAGTATATATACATAACTATTTTTAGGTACATGTAATAGACATATATTATATTTAACTTCATTACAAAAATATTTATAAAGTTTCAAAAATTGTATATGCTTTATATAAAATAAATAGAAAAACTTCAAAACATATCTAATAATTATTTTTAAAAGTTTTTAAAAATGGAGAATAAGTAAATAGAATTTATGCTTTTTAATGTTGTGTTACAAACAACTATCATATAATCCGAGTACAAAATTTATATTTTTATGGTTTAATGTCTTCATAGGTTCCTATTTATGCGGATTCGTATCAATTGGGTTCTCGTATTCTGAAAGTTCTCAATTGGGTCCCTATTTTGATAAAATTGAGTCAATAATGCTCTTGTCGTTAATTGATGTGGACGACGTTAACTTTCTTGCGATGTGGCATGCTGAGGTGTTCTTTAATTACGACGTGGCATAGGTTAACCAACCAGAACATACCACCTCACGCCTCTTGCCACGTCATCTATGTCTTCACCACAGAAACCTTAATTTCCAAACCTTAGCTACTATGCGCTGCCACCGCCATCCTCGCCGGCAACCGTCCCCTCAATCTTCACCGTGAACCTCCATGGTCATCGCAAGTTCTCTGTCACTCTCCTCCTTCGTAAATTGCAAGCAACCTGCAAAAGATCAAACCACAGAACTCAGAATCGCGCATCTACTTCTCGCGCGAGAATCTACTCCATCATCTTCTTCATGGCAGCCACGCGAATCACACATCAACTCCATTGAAGCTGCCACCACGAAATCGCCAGCAGACTTGCATACCAGAAATCACCACCAAGCGCCGCTGTGAAAGTGCCAATTGCGAGTTTTTCCGTTTGCCAAGCCTGCAAATCCAGAAACATTGCAGAAACTCAAATTGAAAACCTAATGGCACAACCATGGTTTCTCAATTGTAGCTCTAGCGAACTTGAAAACCTAATGGCACGACACTGCTTCACCACCATTAGAGAAAAAACAGAGACCCAAAATCAGAGAAAATGCAATCGCGATTAAGCGCAAGGTCGTCGTTCAGAGTCGCTTCTTCCTCATCATTTTCAGGCAAGCACATCCATGGAAATTCGCCTTCGTGGAGCAAGTAGGTGCAAACAGAACCCAAAAAAAAAATCCCCAAACTCAATACCTTAACATTCTCAGTCCGAACCCTAACCCCAATATCGCACAGTGAAACTTCAAAACTCATTTGCAGAAAAGAAGCACAACAACCATCCCATCCCAGTTCGCAAAAATCAGATAACGAACGGTAACCCCTAAAACCCAATCAAAATCAGAAAAGGAAGAGTGGAAGGGACGAAGAAGAAACGCGCCCTTGCCGCGTCCCGCCGCACCTCCGCCGGGCTCTCGTCGCCTCTGCCGTAAACAACCGACTACGCTCTTGCAGCGTATTTTAAAATTTAAAATGATATAAATATCCACGTAATAACCTCATATTGTGCCACGTCGTAATTAAAGGACACCTCAGCATGCCACATTGCAAAAAAGTTAACGTCGTTTACAGCAATTAACGACAAGGGTATTACTGACTCAATTTTACCAAAATAGGGACCCAATTGAGAACTTTCAGAATACGATGACCCAATTGCTACGAATCTGCATAAATAGGGACCTCTGAAGACATTAAACCTAATTTTATCTATACTTCTATATACTATTATATAAAAAGAGACTCTCTCTTTTTAATATTCACATTTTATTTCTTATTTTATCCTTTAATAACATTTTTTTAACAATTTTGTTAAGATATGCCAAATATTCTATTAAAGGATATTAGGAAATCAAATATTGTCTTACTTATAGTTTGGATATTATTATAATTTGTGCAGATTTGTGCACATGTCATTCCTTTAATAGATGAAGAATTATAGGATCCTTGAATGTATATATATGGTACTCTACTCTTTGAAATAATACATCAGAATTATTTTTTAAACCTTTTATTATGGCATCAAGAGCCAAACACTGATATCCTCTACAATATAGGAATCAATGCTTTTTTTCATTGAATATTTTTGATGACTTCTTTCGATAACAATCAATCGGAGAAACATGATTCTGGAACTTTCGCTACTTCCAAGAGTTATATTTCTACTGCTGTCGGATTTGTGACCAAGTCAGGTATATCTAACTCTGCCCTTAATCTTTCTATTGTTACTAAGGGTAGTGATTGGATAATTGAATCGGGTGCTAGTGATCATATGACTTGTGATTCTCATATATTTACTAATTTTTCCTCTAACCGTTCTAAAACTGTTATTATTAATGCCAATGGAGTCTCATCTCCTATTGAAGGTATATGTATTATATCCCTCTCACCCTCCTTATCGATTCCTGATGTTTTATTTGTTCCTACATTAAACTGTAATCTTATCTCTGTCAGCAAATTAACCAAATCACATTTTTGTGTTGCCTTGTTTTACCCAACCCATTGTCTTTTTCAGAACATCCATTCCAAGGAGAAGATTGCTAGTGGTAGAGAGAGTGAAGGACTATATTATCTTGAAAATGTCTCACAATCAAACCATAAAAAAGGATTGGCTTGTCTTGCGAACGACCACATACAAGATAAAAACAAAAAAGAAATCTGGTTGTGACATAGACGGTTGGAACATCCCTCTTTTGGTTATTTAAAAAAATATTTCCATCACTATTTCATAAATGCAATATTTCTGATTTTTTTTTGTGAAACTTGTGTTTTGGCAAAAAAATCATTGTGTTGTGTTTCCTTTAAGTAATAACAAAACTGATTTTCCTTTTTCATTAATTCACATAGATGTTTGGGGCCCTGCCTCGCAATCTACACATAATGGAAAAAAAATTGTTTATCAGTTTCGTTGATGATTGTACTCGGGTAACCTGAGTATATTTGCTTAAATATAAAAGTGATGTGTGTGATGTGGTTCGTTCCTTCTATCATTTGATTGTTACACAATTTAACACATCTATTAAGGTCATTCGATCAGACAATGGAGGGAAATATTTTAAGACTGAATTAATAGAGTTCATGAACTCTAAAGGCATCTTGCATCAAACTACATGTCCTTATTCACCACAACCAAATGGAGTGGCTGAGAGGAAAAGTAGACATATATTAGAGGTGACAAGATCACTTTTGATAGATGGTAATGTCTCATCTCATTTATGGGGTGAGGCTGTGAGCTCTGCCGTTTATTTAATTAATCGAACCCATTCTAGTGTGTTTAACTTTCGAAGGCCTTTTGATGTGTTGTCTGATCATTGTATCCTTCCTCCCATAGTTTATTTACCACCTCATATTTTTGGATGTGTTATATATGTTCACTTACACCCACATCAACGTGCAAAGCTTGAAGAACGAGCGATCAAATGTGTTTTTGTTGGGTATGGATCAACTCAAAAAGGTTATCGTGCTTACCATCCACCATCAAAGAAATTTAATATTTCTATGGATGTGACATTTAATGAGCATGAATTTTTTTATGTTGAATCTCCAGGGAGGCAATGAAAGTGAAGTGCATAATCATGATGTTGGTATGTTTGATTGTGAAGATAAATTATTGTGTGAGGATCATTCTACAGGAAGTGAGCCAATCCTAAATATGGACTCTTCTTTTCTGGATAATACAGTGTCTTCTAATCATAACCAATTGACTCAATCTTCTCCACGGGTTCAGCTTGACTCTTCAGAGATACCTTCTGATCCTATCTCTAATAATACTAATTTAGATGAAATTGATCATGGAATTGATTCTTCTCTACGTGAGACCACCAGCACACTAAACACTGAGTCTACTACTGTTCAATATATTCTTTCACCTCGTTCTAATCGTGGTCAACCTCCAGTTAAATATGAACCAGACCTCCAAGCCAAAGTTAAATATCCCATTAGTAAATATGTGTTATCTCACAGGTTATCTCAGTCATATGCATCATTTGTATCTCAATTATCTTCAATTTCTATTCCTAGTAATGTACAGGAAGCTTTGGCAGATCCTAAATGGACCGAAGCAATGGTTAAGGAGATGGCAACTTTAGAAAAAATAACACTTGGGATCTTGTGTCCTTACCAAGAGGGAAGAAAACTGTGGGCTGCAAATGGGTCTTTACAATTAACCATAAAGCTGATGGAACTATTGAGAGGTATAAAGCACGACTTGTGGCTAAAGGTTACACTCAGTCTTATGGTGTAGATTACCAAGAGACGTTCGCACCGGTAGCCAAGCTCAATACTGTGAGAATACTTTTGTCGCTAGTTGCAAACCAAGATTGGCCTCTTCTACAATTTGATGTGAAAAATGATTTCCTACACAGAGAAATTTCAGAAAAAATTTATATGGATTCTCCACCAGGCATGACTGATTCGATTGGAATGAAGGTTTGCAAATTAAAGAAGGCTCTATATGGATTAAAACAATCCCCCAAGAGCATGGTTTGGAAGGTTTACCAAGTCTATGAAGGCTTTTGGCTATAGAGCAAGTAACTCTGATCACACCTTATTTTTTAAGAGAGGAAAAGGAAAAATTACAGCTTTGATTATATATGTAGATGACATGATTGTTACAGGAAATGACCAAGATGAGATTTCTAGTTTACAACAATACCTTGCATCTGAATTTGAGATGAAACAACTTGAAAACCTCAAATATTTTTTGGGTATTGAAGTAGCTAGATCAAAACATGGTATTTTTCTATGCCAAAGAAAATATACTATTGATTTACTATCAGAAACTGGGCTGCTTGGGAGTAAACCAGCTGATACATCAATTGAACAAAATCATAAACTCTTTCAATGCTCAAATTCAGCAAGCATAGACAAAGGAAGATACCAAAGGCTGGTAGGAAAATTAATTTATTTGTGTCATACACGTCCAGATATCACCTATACAGTGAATGTTGTTAGTCAATTTATGCATGACCCACGAAAGCTTCATATGGATGTTGTTGAAAGGATTTTGAGATATTTGAAGTTCGCTCGTGGAAAAGGAATTTTGTTCTCAAATCATGAAAACTTAAAGGTAGAAGGGTACACTGATGTAGATTAGGCAGGTTCAAAAGATGATAGAAGATTTATCTCTGGATACTTTACTTTTGTAAGAGGGAATCTTGTAACTTGGAGGAGTAAAAAACAACCTATAGTAGCAAGATCTAGTGCTGAAGCAGAATTTAGAGGCATGACACTAAGTGTATGTAAACTTTTGTGGATTAAAAATGTGCTATTAGATTTGGGCTTTAAACAAAATGAAGCTATGAGTTTGTACTATGACAATACTTCGGCTATAGCAATTGCTCACAATCCTGTGCAACATGATAGAACAAAGCATGTGGAGATTGATAGACATTTCATCAAAGAGAAGCTTGAAGCTGGAATAATTTCATTTCCTTTTGTAAGATCAAAATTGCAATTGACTGATGTTCTCACCAAAGGAGTGTCAAGAAGATTGTTTAATGAATCTCTATTCAAGTTGAGAATGTGTGATATCCATGCACCAACTTGAGTAAGGGTGTTAAGATATGTCAAATATTCTATTAAAGGATATTAGATAATCAAATATTGTCTTACTTATAGTTTGGATATTATTATAATTTGTGCAGATTTGTGCACATGTCATTCCTTTAATAGATGAAGAATTATAGGATCATTGAATGTATATATATATGATACTCTACTCTTTGAAATAATACATCAGAATTATTCTTTAAAACTTTTATTAAATTTTACTATTTAAGTGATATATTTTTTTTTAAATTTAACCTTTTTATTATTTGAATTTTCTTTCAAATTTAACAATTTTTAAAATTATAAAAACTATCTATTGTAAAAAAAATTATTTACATAATATATAAAAATTATCTATAATGAAATTGTAAAATTTAACTATATTATATTATTTTTTGTTATCTTAAAAAAAATGAAAACATATTCGTTAAAATAAATTCTCAGCTAAACTGTATAATTTGAACTTACTTATTTGTGACTTAAGTAAGATCACTTACTCAAAAGTTTAATGCGTTAATATTTAAAAACTAATGACTATAAAAACTAAGGACTATAATATGCATAAGAAAACAGGGACAACCACATATACGTTGTATACTACTTAATTTTACTTTTGTTTAGTATTACTAAAGACAGTTCAACCAAAAAATTATTCTTTCTTATTTCTGTTAATTATGTTTTACATACATAACTGTTTGACTAAGAAACTACATATAATTGTTAACAAAAATATATAGCACAAGATAAAACTATCATGCTTGTAGATAGGTTAAAAACAAGATAAAACAAATGATATATTCTTGAATTATCCAATCTATAATATTATCATCTATTAAATTGGAATCCTGAATGAATAAATCCACAGTATTATGCTCTCTTGAAGCATTTCTTCTTTATCTCCCATCTACAATACAATAAAAAATAGTGTTAACTAATAATATTGAAACACAAGTAATAAATAATTAAAGACATATGAGAATAACAATAATGTTAGTTCAAAACCATGCAACCAGTTTTGAGTTAAATCTTTTGGTAAGTAAAGGTTGTACGTTTTGAATAATTAATTTGATTTCAATAAAAAAAATATAATTTAAATAATTAATTTGATTTAATTAAAAAAAATAGGTGGGTTAGTGAGCCAACCTGACCCACCACGGGTTCAACCCGTGTGAGCCGGGTCAAAATTGGCTCGCATAAAAAATTTTGGATTTTTTTCCAACCCAACCCGACTCAAACCCGTGGTGAGCCCGGTTAGCTCACGGGTTTCAACCCATTTTGACGACATTATTACTTTCTCCACTACCACAGGTTGCTCCCAGCACCTCTCCATTTTCATTTTGTCCTCCAGTTAAAAAAAATTCTCATGATAGTGGACATAAATTAAGATCCGTTAAACAACTCATCTCTCACCTCCTCACTTTTTTGAAACCTTAATTGTGCTGCTCTCATTCCCTCACTTTTCTCTTTCAACGATTTATCTTATTTTTTAACAATTTCTTATACATAAAAAATATTACAAAAATTATTAAATTATGTAAAATCTACACAAATAAACATTTACAATATTCAGAAATTAAAATCTACAAAAAAAAAATAATATACTAAAAACAAAAAAAATTAAAAGAGTTAAAACGCAAAGGTTTAAACGGATGTGGGAAATCCATTCAACCTTCAATGGATCTTAACATCCGTGGACGGATCTCTGTGTGATCAAAAAAGAGAGGAAGAGAGAAAGTGAGGAGGTGGGGTTTGTATGTAATTAGAGAAAGAGAAAAGTAAGGAAGTGAGAGCTGAAGAATTAGGCATTTGAAAAAAGTAAATAAAATTAAATGGTAAAAGTTAAAAAGTTTTAACCTAAGATATTTTTGAAATAAGAAAAATTTGGGGAGGTGTAGGAACCAGATTTGGAGTGGTGAAGGAAGTAACACTCTTAGATATACTTCAGCTAACTTTTTCTTTCTGATAGTTTCTTCCTGCACCTCCATATATTTATTTCTGCACCTCTATGTGGAAAAAAACTTTCATTTTACGTTTTTCAAATTGTTCAATCCAATGTAAAAGTAAAAATAGTTTCGAATTGTTCAATCTAAAAACTAAACATGATTTCTGAAAATAGTTTTGGACTACATAATCCAAAAGTCATTTGAGATATGAGTTGCGTAATTTGAAAGTAATTTTTAACTTTTAGATTGTATAATAGAACATTTTTTAAGAAAAAAAAGTTATTTTCAAATTGTACACTCAAGAAGTCATTTTTTACTTGTAAATTGCATAATCTGAAAATCATTCTTGTAGATTATATAACCTAAAGAGTAAAACAAAATTTGTGTTTTATACTAAAGTATAGGAAGAGGAAAACATATATTTATTTTAATAATTATAATAATAGTAAAATTTTTATTTTTATTTTTTGGTATAAAAAAAGTGAATACACTTAACGCATGTATTATTAACATAATGGTAATTAACAAGTTTTGTTGTTTCTCAATTAATGTCTCGGTAAGCATTTTTCTATTCACATACCTTTATTTAGATTAAGTTGATATACACATATAAAGTTATTATGTAAAAAATATATTGAGTAACAAAGAAAATTCCAAAAATGTTTCAAACACTTTGCCAAAATAATTATTTCAAAATCTTAAACAGAAATCTTTAATTTATTAAGTACCAAGTTTAAAAGAAAATTTTCTTACTCCTAAACCAAACAATCCATCATATTATTGCTTTGAAGACAAAATATTTAACAAATAAATTATAAAATAAGAGATAAATAATAAAACAAGAGATATATTAATTTGGTTTGCTTCAAACTATAAATAATATTTATTTTGCATAAAAGATAAATTTCTTCATACTTTACATACTAGTTAGATTTATTTTTGTTTAGTAGTATGGCTAAATTATTTGGACTTGATAAAATAGACACTCGTTACATTATAAAAAAGAAGTATTAAAAAATTTTCAAAATTGTATAATGCTTTTATATAAAATAAAATAAAAATTTAACGGAACATCTCATGATTCTTTTGAAAAAAGAAAATTGGAGAATGAGTAAACAAAATCAATTAATACTTCCTAATATTGTGTTACAAACAACCACCATATATTTGGGATAGGGAAGTTCTAGATCCGTTTTATTAGCCGTGAAAGAAATATTCAAAACAACCAAACATTATAATTTCAACTAATTTGTGACTAAAGTTGTATTCCTTATAGTCAAATTTATAATATTTAAAAGGCAATGAGTATAATATAAATAATAGAACAGGGACAATTTGGGCATAGCAACTTCAGTATGCATTCAATGTGCATAAACTAACTCCCTAAAATGCCAAACACATGAACATTGTTCAAAATCGAATTCTAAGTTGTGTTTGTTTTATAAGTTGAAAAGTAAATGGATAATAGTAGCAATGGTTGATGAGAAAAGGCATGAAGGTGGTGGTGGAGAATCTGACAGGAGCACTTTTCTACATTGAAGTGAAGAATGATGCAACATTTGAAGATCTAAAGAGGGAAATTGAGGCTCAAGAAAAGCTACCCAGTGATCGTTTAATATTTGTTCTTGATAGTGGTGAATGCCCTATAATGAGCAAGGAGGATGAAAACCTGTCTCTGCTTGATTCTGGAATTCAAGATGGATCTCATATTTACCTCTTCTTCACTTCAGTTGATGATGATTCTACCGATAATTTTAGGTTTACTTCTTCAGATTTATACAGTTAAACCAAATTAACATCAATATTTCTTTTCTAATTTTTTATAAACAGTATTATTTATTTATCTGTATTTAAATTTTTAATCAAATGATTAATCACCCACATAATTGATTGATTTAACGATAAAGGTGAAGGAGATTCTGAATTCAACTTTTCCAATAAGATTTAGGTTTGAGTTAATCATGGATTCAATTCTATTTTAGAAATTTGAAAGAAAAAAAACTATTTGCTAATTTGATTAAAGTTTTGTGTTGCTGAAATTTGTTATTGTCAATTAAGCTAGCAATTATGTTTAGTTATTCAAAGTTTTAATATATTTTTAACTATTTATTTTTATTAGTTATTACTCATGCCACATTACTTCAATAATTTGTTTTCTTTGAATTTTATAAAATAGAAGGGTCTATCCACATTTTAGCAGTGACATAGGTTGAATAAATAGAAATCTTGTATAACACAAAACTAAACTAACGTGTAAAGTAAAATTCTATGAAATAATTTGATATGGGTGAATATAGATTCTCCTATTTTAGTATGAGGTAAAATTATAATAATTTTCCGTTTCTCCTTAAATGCACGAGGATAAGTGTTTTTAGACACTATGAAAATAAATTTTTATTTATAGAGCTTAAAGAAATCTGATCAATTAATTTTACCTCTTAATAATTATTAATATAAATTTTAATTATTTAATCGTAGCCGTTGCGACATTAATTGCACATTAACTCTGTTCAACCGATGAATCCATATTAACATTTTTCATTGTGAATTAGCTAAAGCGATTAAAGTTAGATTCAGTTTATTGATTTTGTCTATATATATATATATATATATATATCTTAGAAATTAGAAATGACTATTGATCACAACAAAAATGAGTAACTTCCTCCCCTAATCAATCCAATAGTTAAAATAGTTTGTGAAATTGGATTCTTTTTGTTTGATATATTTTATTTTTCTTTTTGTTTCAACCTTTTTCTAAGTTTCTATACGATTAATAGTTTGTTTGGTTTTTATAATAGTATGCTTAAAAAAATTGGTAAAAGTTATCTTGGATTTCTATGTTTTAAACTCAGTGAACATTTCATTCTAAATTAAAATTAAAAAACTCTTTCAATTATGAAACAAATTAATATAAAAGTTGTCAATTAAGACGCACAACAGTAGAAAAAAACTATATCAAATTGTATTAGAAAATCTAATTTACCCAATTACAAGTACTCACGTTTACATCATGAGTTGTTAATTTAATATTGTGATAAAAAAATTGTATTAAACCAATCAACTTGTCTGGAAGATGATACATTAAAATATCTTGCCACTAGATAGTTCAACTCATAACATGGATAATACTATATTAGGTACTAAAAAATATATATTCTATACAAAATGAGTAGTGTTTATAATCTAAAACTATTAAATTGGTTTATCTGATTATTTTTTGTTTCATTGTTTATTATTGAACATTTTTGTATTTGAACTTTACTTCTTGAATTATTTCTTAAAAGATTTTTTTTTTGTATTAACTTAATAACTTTTTTATAATTAATAAATTATCATTTTAGTTTAAGTTTTTGAATTTATCTATATTTATTTTGACTTAAGTATTTGAATTTTTTTAAAATTTTTCTTTCTATTATTCATAAATTTTATTTATTCAATAAAATATATAAACATGAGCTGTTAATTTGGTATTGTGCTTATTGTTAGACCTGTCAAATTGCCTCCAAGAGGTGTTACATTGAACTATCTTGCCACTCACTAATTCAGTTCATCACATTAATCATACATTTTTATTGGAAAAATATTAATTATTAATATATTAGCTTTTGTATATATATATATTGGAAAAAAATATTACTTTTTAATATGATATTTTTATAGGAAGAAGCTCTAAAGCCTCCGTTTAGCACTCTTTTTCCCTTTACATTTTTTTTTCACCATCAACTATATTTGTTACCTTATTAATATATTCTAATTTAAAGAATATTAATTTTGGTTAGTCAAGAGGTTCAAGCCCTCCACTAGTCACCCTTTTTCTTTCACTTTTCTTTTTCATCATCCACTGTATTTATTACCTTCAAGTACATATATGTATATTTTCCTTTTAGCCAAATATGATTTTTTTTCTTTCCCTTATATTTGAACCTAGTTAAATTCAGTAAATTTTATTTAAAAAGCGACATAAATGAAAAGTTTATATTCAATTTGTTTGGTAACACTTTTCATATTTAGAATATACCATTTTAATGTATCTTTTGACAGAGGATATATTAAGGAGATTTGGCACTAATTAATTATAAATAACTCATATTGTAACATCCTAAAATACAGTAATCACCATATAATAGAATTAATTACATTTAACAGTAAAACAATGCAGTCTTACACTAAGATTAGAGTTCATAAACCAAAAGGCTTTAATTACAGAATTCCACACATTAATTCAGAACTAATAGAAGTTCGGGACGAACGGTTTTACAAAATCAAATAACCGAACGTTCAAAAACTAAAAAGCTAACATCTAAAATAAACGAACGCTCTAAGGCTCGGCTTTGACTTCCACGTCTACCAGGTTTTCTTCTTCGATAACGTCTTCTAGCAATGCCTCGCCTTCTGCTCACACCCACACGGATGATCATTGCAATGACAGGACGGACGTACAAGGACGAGACAACACAAGGAAAAACGAAGGGTAAGCTTATGTAATTTAATTCATACATCAACATTTAAATCAAACATTCCAAACACACAAGAATATTTCAACATATATAATCATCCAAAAACTATCACTAGACGGACCGTCCGGACTGTATGAATCTACGTAGCTACAGGCGTCCTTGCACCCGGGTGATGTAGTAACTAGAATAATCACATCAGCTGCCACCCGAGGTTAGCCCTATCCAAAGTACCCCTAAGGACTAGGACCTCCTGCCGTTCCCACACATGACCTACCCTCCTCTACGTGAGGACGAGTACTCACGGAACATCAGGATGAACAGCCAGCATTAGCATGCCCACAGTCATACTTTACAAAATTCCATATTCATATTCATCCATACATGAGTCGTTCCTCCCTGGAACGCTCGTTCAAAAATCCACAATCATTATTTCATCTCATATACTGTTCGTTCATTATCATTCTTCACTTTAACCTCATTTTCGTCTTTCATTACAGTTACATAAAATAACGAGCGTTCAGCCCTCTTCATAACGAGGACGAACGTGAAAAACTAGACCGAGAGATTCTCATTTCAGAACTGAATAAAATCGACACATCAGATTTACCGAACGTCAATTTTCTACTCGAATCAGTTGAATGAACTGACTCTAGGAAGATCAAATCATTACTCAAAGAATAACTTAAGTAGGAAGGCTCTAGGCCGAATCCAAAATAGATAAAGACCCTCAAGACGTTTAGATGACCATACCGAGAATAATTTAATTATAAAAGCCGACTGCCAGTCAATGACCGAACGCGGTACACGGATTTACTGAAATTTGGACGAACGCTATTTCCACCCGTTTGGTAATTTAATACTAGGACGAGCGTTTCGGTATAAGACCGAGCGCCACTCATAACGAACGCTTTGAGTCGAGACCCATCGCAGACTTGTACTCATAATAGAAATAGAATTAAAGGTAATACGAGATGGTGAAGATAGAATTTAGAAATGACTAAGTGTCCAAAGGTATAATTATAAACTTCTCAACTCCTTACATAACACTCGGGCATCTACGTTCGGCCGAACGCTCAAACGTAGCATTAATAAAAGAGGGCGTTCGTCCTCAACTAGGATTCTTTCCGAATGAAAGAATCCCTTACCAAATCATTTTCACTGGAAAACCAAACGGTCAAAGACCGTCCAGTAACGTACGTACACAATCATAAGGGGTATTTCTTATCATAGTCAATATTATCAAATTTCAATTTTAACATATAGTCTCACCCATCTACAATCATACTATATTCAAATAATCATATCTTATATCATCAAATCACAGAAATCTCATACATTTCATGCATCATAACATAGCATCATAAATTTTCATATCCAATCAATTCAACGAACGTTCATGCAACACATAGTCATATAAATTAAATTAATAAGCTTCCCTTACCCGGATTCATGACTGAAACGTTCTATACGCAAGATTTTGGTTCGTCCGCTTACAGCTTTCTATCCTCACGATCACTTAACAATTCCAACTTAATCTAAACACATGAAAATCGAAATACTTAGACTACACCCTTGCATGCAGCCAAAACTTGGTTTTGCATGAAACCTAAGAACGAACAACTAAGGGAAGAAACTTACCAGCTTCAAACTTGCACTTGTTGGTTTAAGAGAAAGCTTAGGACGCCGTGATCACTTCTATGGTTTCTGAAAGTTGATCGGAGAAGAGGAAAATGAATTACAGTAGAGAGAAGAGGAAAGCTTTCTAGAGAGAAGGAGGAGGAAATGAAAAGTCAGTTTTTCAGGAGGAAGAATGGTGCATGCAGAGAGTGGGAAGAAGTGTTTCAGAAAATCATTTTTCTTCCCAAGGCAAAACGAACGTGCACTCTCATACGGACACCTGTCTTCCACTACTGATTTTCGAACTTTCCGTTCTTGACACTTGGCGTCAGTGTGCAGAGTTTGGGAGTGCGTTTTAAATGGTCTGAGCAGGGTTTTGGGTGCATTAAATGAGATTTGGCATGAGGGTTTTTGGGTTAAATTTCCAAGGTCTTACACATATGAAACATGAATATATTACTTTTAATCCAAAATTTTAATAACAAAAAATAAATAATTCAATTTAATAAAATATTCTATTATCATCATATATAAAAAATATTTATATATAAGCTAATTGTAAAAAAAAAAATTTAAAAATGTGAAAGTTGATTATCTTTTGTGGATCTGGTTGGTGTTATTTTTCGTCAAAGTTCATCAATATCTTTTTAACTAATATCTGCAACATTACTTTCAATTGATATTAAACATAATTATTTAGGCTAACATTGATGAAGATTACATTTGAGGATAGTTGGGGTTTGCCACAAAGTTTTTTCACAAATGTTGATTAAAACATTCCATAGTTAATATTGTTAACAAAAATCCTAAATAATGTTGATAGAAAATTTTCCAATTAACATTATAAAAAAAAAAACTAACAAACTATTGACAAATAATAACATATTTGTTGATGATAAAAAAATGGCTACAAATTGGAAAACAAATAATCGTTACATACATAATTAAAAAAAAATCACATTCACAAAAAAATAGCCTTTGACATTGGCAAAGAAAACTTTAACTTGAGAAAAAATAATATTGGTCTAAAAAAAATACTCTAATAACTCAATTCACAAAATAACTTCTATTAACGTTGATATGAAAATCCAAATCACAAAAAAGTAGTCATTCTTACAATGTTTCAATTTTAGTGAAGCCGATGATATTCGAAAAATCGAGTTGTCAAGAAAATAATATGAAAAACAAAATGTTGTGAGAATATAAAAAATTTAAAATTCTTACTATTTAGTGAAACTTGAGAAATTCTCTACTTTTAAACAATCTAGTTTCTTTAACGAAATTCTAGAATTTTAATTTCTTTAAAAATTTATTATCAGTTTACATTTTAAATTGTCTAAAAAATAAATTATTATATTAGAATTCTCTATCCAAACACACTTTAAATAATATATTTATGCATTCATCACATTCTCGTCTAACTTGGATCTCTTGCTCCACAGCACCTATCTATATATACCAGTGCTCCTTGTTAATTGCAAGACTAATAATACACATATGTATATATTTTGTCAGATAGTTCCATTTCAAGTGAATTCCAAAATGAATATAATCGTGATTGGTGTTCTTTAAACCTTTGGACATACTATGATGGGACAACCCAATATAATCTCCAAACTATTATTAAAACATGTCTATTATGATTATTAGAAAATTTGTACTTTGGTGGGTTGTATGAACCAAAACCTAAGCCACTTATTACCTTAATAGTCTTGAGGTCAACCTTTGGCTCTTTTAACGAATCAAAATTAGATCATTCTAGCTTTAAACAATGACACTTATTACCTTAATAATCTTGAGGTTCAACCCCGGTCGATTTCAATCGGTTGTATGAGAGTTGCACCTTAACAATTAAGGTCGTATATATCTTTAAACAATGCGGTGAATTTACTATGATTTTAAACAATGAAGTTCAATTTTGGCTTATTTAACTAAGACCAAGTTGATGAATGGTAGATTTAATTATTTATATTTAAATTATGTTATGTAATTTTTATGTTTTTAATACACTCAAACTATATATTTAGACATTTTACATCTTATCGAAAGACTTGAAATATGTAAGTTATATTGAAATTATAGGATATTTTAAGACATCTTAAAAATTAAATTTTATTTTAATAAAAAAATGTTTATCATACTATTTTAAATTGACTAGTTTTGATGTCGAAAGTTGTAGTTTTTAATTTTTAATCATTCAGAAATTTCCAAAATTGAAAGTATTTGAAAACATTTAGAACAATATTTGTATAATCAAACTTTGGTAAAGTATTTGAGAATATCTAGAAAAATATTTGTGAATAAATGAATACTTTTAATAGATATATTGTGTGAATAATGATTACAGATATTTAGTTAGTTGATGTAGTTATACAAATATTATGTATATTAAGAAATCTAAATATAAAAACTAAAAGTTTGATTTAACCTTTTTTTATCTGTTTCTCATTGCTTCTCTCGTTTTTTCAAACAAAAACACTATTACGCGACGTCACAACATGTCTTGAGATCTAAGATTAAGCCAGAGAGCATGGACAAAACTCTTACCTTATTTCACAATATTTTTAATATATTAACAATAAATTACAATAGCAATTTCTTTAATTCCTTAAGATTGGTTAGTATTTATTTTCTTTAAGTGGAAAGACTTTATTTTTATTTTTTATTTTTGCATGTCCTTTTGTGAATTTATTATGTATAGTCAAAAGAATACGAATACAAAATACAATGGTTGAGCCGTACAATAAGTTATTGATAGGTATGTTTCAGAGAGTAAGGTGTCAATCTTGAAAAAGAAGAGAGGAGCATTTGAGTTTAGATATATGTTTATAGACTATATACTAGATTTATTTAGTACCATAATAGATCAACAATACAACTAAACAAAAATAAAAAAATTTGCATGCATGGTCAAAACATGCATGTGACATGATCCACATCATTTGATGAATCTTTAGAAAAGAAAATATATCACATGAATAAAATTTCTTTATTTATATGGTGGTGGTAATTGATAAAATGACCCACATGTTGACAATTATTTAAAATTGTCTTTTCTTTCGACTTAAATTCAAAGATAACACATATATCGGAAGCTAGCAAACAAAATTACTATGCTGGAGCAATCGTTTTTCCTTACCTAATACCATTGTACGTCCATTTAACTATTTAAATAAAAGGAATTTATATAATTTATAATATACATTTTAACGAATACAAAAAAATAAAAGCTATTCAATGAGTACGTTTATAAATTTTATTTTAAAGGAATAACTTTTTAATAAATAAAATCTATTTACTTATTCAATAAATAACTATTTTAAAAATTAATTATTTCAAAAATAGTTATTTAAAGTTTAACCAAACTTGTCCAATTTCGAAACACCCACTTATTCTGAAAATGAAAACCTACTTTGGTGATCTAAGTTTCCCTTTTTCTACTTAAAAAATCCATTTTTTATGCACTCCTTTAAGTCAAGGCTATTATTTATTGATGACAAGTAGTCATTGGTTATATGAATTATAAAAGTTAATGCATGAATGATGGTAGATGCAATGCAAGAGATGGGGTTTTAATTATAGACTTTATTTACCTATTTGACTTAAAATATACACTTCTTTCGTTTGACACTATAGTGAGAGAGATTATTTATTAGGGTTTAAATTTGATTACTCCTTACTTATAAGTTGATATTCTACCAACCCTTTTGTGGGGCAAATTTAGAACACGTCCAGTTAAACATTGGGACAAATTTAAAATTGGTTCTTCAATTTGGGGTCAATGTATACGTTCCCATTGTCTTCAAGTGTACGTCGTCACTAGTAAAGTTACACTTTTTTTTTTAAACTTTAGTACCATATGAAAATAATTAGCTAATTTTAAGATATAGTTTATGTATATTTTTTATAATTTAAAATACTCACAAGGAACGAAAGAGGAAAATAAGTTTTAACCACTAAAAGTGTCGGTGGGATTTGATTGGCATAAGCAAAATTAGCTCCTATTGAACTTGTCTTTTTCATCAATGTTATTATGTATCACGAAATTGAATTTTTATTCTAAAGATGACAAACTAAATAATTATTCACATTTTGTTTTTCAAAACCATCTTATAAAACAAAGTGTAAGTTGATTTGAATGAGCTAATTTTGTGAAAACAAATATTATTAATTAGTGTAAAAAAGTTTAATAACAATTTACGATTATTATGTTAATTAAGTAATCTATTATAACTATTCTCTTAATAATGAGTATAATAAATAATAACATACTTTGTTTTGTTTTTAGTTCCGTAACAAAAGGTAACCATTAATTTATTTTTTTATTTGAATTTTATTGATAATTAAGATAATTGAGTGGAACGATTATAATCTTGAATAACAAGCAATTAATTTTGAAATAAATTCTTAAAGATTTTAATAAATACATGTGATAATTGTTAAAGAATAAACACATTTAATCATCTCAATATATAGCGAAATTTACACTAAAAGTAATGGAATGAAAATTTTATACTCTTGTTAATGAATGAAAGTGTAAAGCTTGGTTTTTAAATACCTAGTTATATATATATATATATATATATATATATATATATATATATATATATATATATATATATATATATATATATATATATATATATATATATATATATATATATATATATATATATATATATATATATATATATATTAATTATTACTTACATTTGGAGAACTATATGTACTATGCGTATGTAACATCCCAAAAATACAGCAATAAACTATATATTAGAATAATCACATTAATAATAATCTAGAATCAGTCTTACACTAAGGTCGAGCGTACGCTCATGGCCGAACGGCCTTACACAAGGAGTTACAAATTTAAGTTGTTCAAGATAAGCTACCCTGACCGAACGGTTTACAAAAGAAAATACCGAACGGTCACATAGAACAAAAGAGAGGAGGTGACCGAACGATCACCTCACAACAAAATTACTATAAACTAGCCGAACGCTCCTATGGCTCGGCCTTCACTTCCACTTCTATCAAATTTTCCTCTTCTAGCGCATCCTCCAACAGCGCGTCTCCATCTGCTCACATCCACACGGATGATCACTGTAATGACAAGACGGACGTACAAGGACGAGACAACACAATAAAACACAGGGTAAGCTTATGTAATTTAATTCAAGTATAAACATACATTTCTCACATTCAAACACATAAGATACAGTTCAACATATGTTTCAATCAAATCTTGTTACTAGACTGATTGTCTGGACTGTATGAAATCTGTGTAGCTACGACGTTCATGCACCCGGGTGATGTAGTAACTGAAATACTCTCATCAGCTGCCACCCGAGGTTAGTCCTATCTGTCCAAAGTACCCCTAAGGACTAGGACCTCCTGCCGTTCCCACACATGACATACCCCCTTTACGTGAGGACGAGTACTCACGGAACATCAGGATGAATCGACAGCTTAGCATTACCACAGTCATACTTTACAAATTCCAATATTCATACATGAGTCGTTCCTCCCCGGAACTCTCGTTCATAATTCCAACACATTTCATTCATATCATATTCTTTTCATCTTCCATTATCAATTATCTCAGTTTCATCTTTCATTAATCCTCATCTCAATTTCATCTTTCATTATTAATCATGTCAATTTCCTCCTTGTTCATAGATTTATAAAGACACCAGATACCGAACGTCAATCCTCACTCAGAACGAGGACGAACACTTGAGGCGAGACAGATAGGTCTCCAGTTCCAGAATAGAATAAGACCGAGAGGTTTACTGTCGGTTTGAGAGAGAAACCGAGTGTAATAGATATAGCAAGGAACGAATGAACCAAACGTTCATTACAAAGTGAATCAATTATATGAACTGACTCTTGATAACTCTGACCGAACGCTAAAAAGACCCCGCCAAAGGCTACGACTCTATGCTGGAATCAATCAATACAGACACTTCAAGACATTTCAATAATAATACTCAGAAGAATTCACATAAAGAAAACCGATCGCTAATAAATACTTAGTTTATTTGAATTTACATCAAAATATCCGAATGCCAGTAAATGACCGAGCACGGTAGAGAGAAAGCTCTAGTCACGTTGGACGAACGCTATTTTCATCAAAATAGATCATAAAAGAAACGTGTACGAGCGCTTGGTGTAAGACCGAGCACTTCTCCGTAAGAGAGCTTGGTGTAAGACCAAACACTTATTTAGGACGAACACTTGTTATGAAACCAAATACTACTAAACTGAAAGAGAAAAGGCTTGATAGTTATACTTATATACTACTGGGATCGTGTTTTCGAATAATTATATATATATCTATATATATAGATACTTAAATTTATAACAGGACAACAATACACAGCTATACTTGGCCGAACGCTCAAGCATAGTGGTTTGAAATACAAACGTTCGTTCTCAAATAGGATTCTTTCCAAATGAAAGAATCCACCACCAACCAAATTCACTAGAAAACCGAACGGTCGAGGACCGTTCAGTACGAACGTACAATTTCTTAGGGGAACTCATATCAGGATCATTTATATTCCAACTCATTTATTAACATATAGTTTCACCACTTTATACATTCATATTTCATACCATCCAAACATAGAGGTTTCATATTTTTCATACATCATAACATAACTCAGACATACTTCATTTCCACTCATTAAATAGACGAATGTTCATTCAATCCAATCATAACAACCATCATACATTAAAATCATTCAATCAACTAAACGAACGTTCATACAGTACAACAACATACTAATTAAATTAAATAAGCTTCCCTTACCTCTGAGCGTGACCGAACGTTCCCAGACGCAGAAATACAATTTCACCACTACAGGTTCTTCTACCGTCAACGCTCGACAATTTAAACTACACCAAGTGACAACTCGACACTATTCAGAACCACTCATTTTACGAATGATGATCAACACACGAACCCAGAACTGGGTTTGCATGTTTAGGAAAATGAACGACAAAGCGAAGAGAAAGACTTACCAGCCCAGCTTCACAAACCAATCGGTTTATCTGGAAGCGCTTGATGCCGGAAGTGCTTCTACGGTGCCGGAATAGTGATCGGAGGAGAGAAAGTGAGTGTTTTCTCAGAGAGAAGATGAAGAGGATGTAGAGAGAAGGAGGAGAGAATGGGATTCTTCAAGAATCTGAAAAGAGGATGCATGCAGAGAGTGGGGTAGATTTTCTGAAAATTCAAGTTTTGTTCCACACGTCAGAACGAACGTCCCCTCTTCAGTCGACACCTGTTTTCCACTAACTGATTTTCAGATCCTCTTCGCTTGACACCTGGCGTCCGTCATCTGAGTGTCGAGCCTCCCTCTTGACACGTGAATTCCACTAACGATACGTGCGTGGATTTTACTGGTTCTGATAGCGTATACGTGTTTAATTGTTTTTATTAAAGCAAATTTTTTATTAAACTAAGTAATAATTTTTAATGACTGAAATTAAAATATTAATAAAATTATGAAATAATTTGTGTGAAATGATAATTATAAAAATAAATAATTTTTATAATTTTATTATAGGTAATATTTTTAGTGTTGAAAATGATTTTTATCGTAAATAATTATTTGAATTTAAAAAATCAATTAGTAAAAGGGTAAAACTAATAATTTTTTTGTTATGAATAAAATTTGAAATAAAAAGTAATTACTGAAAGTTAAAATTGAAAAAAAAAATTGTTTAAAAAAAACGCATACTAAACAAATTTGTGTAAATAGTATAAATGAATTTATTTTCTACACAATTTTTTATAAAATGAGTTATTGTTTATCTAATTCAAAATCTGTTAGACAAAAAGACTAAAAAATTAAAGTAAGCATAGTACATTTAAGTATTTAAAGCAATTCTAAGTACTGAAATGTCCATTTTAATATAAAGTACCAAATATTGAAAGAAAAAAAACTAAGATTGAGCTTTCGAATTTTGAAACAACTAAATCATTTAAAATATATTAACATTTAATCATCATAAAAAATTAATTTATTATAAAATATTGGTGCATATATTTATAATTATTTTTCAATAATATTTTCATGAGATGAGAAATTATAGAAATACTATGAATATTTTTTGTATCTTAATTAGAAAAGGCTTTCTATGTTGGTTCTGAAATTGATATAAATATATAAGATATATAAAGTTTTTACTTTTATTCCATTTTCAAATTTTCCATGAAAATCTAATTTTTCTACGACTAGCGTGTGACGTTTTACAATATTTTATGCTCAATTCCATTGTCATCCACTCTTCATTTCACTTCTTTTGTCTCTTCATTCACATTTGCAAGGTTTGCATTATTATAGCCCTTCTTTTCACCACCAATACCTCTCTTGTTTCACACTTCTTCATTAAGGAGGTCTAGAAGTTTGGCGTTCGCATATCAAAGATAATAAACACATTATAATATTATTCCAATTAACACCAATAATGAACCCAATAAACATAATAATATATTAGGGTTCAAGGTTGACCGAAGCGAGAAAGACACTAGCGAGAGTGACTTCTACGAGAACAAAAGCAGTCACCAGCGAAAAGGAGAGAACGAGAGTGACAACCACATGGAGCAAGAGGGTGAAGACGAGAGCTACCGACGAAAGAGAGAAGATGAGAGTCAGTGTAAGGGAGAAAATTTGTCTGAGGAGGAAAGTAATGTGAGGGAGAGAACAATGTGAGGGAAGAGAGTAATGCAAGTAGAACAGTAAAGTGCACTGTGAGAGAAGAGGGAAAAAAGAAAATTAAAGATTCTATGTCGATTATAGTGAAAAATCAATATAGTATGTGTTTTTAAAATTTAAAATAATATACACACACTTTCTATTATTGATTATAGCTATAATCAGTATAGAAAATATTTTATTTTATTAAAAAATTATCACTACACCGACTTTCTTGCCGATTTAGGTAATAATTGACATAACAAAACGTCATAAAACACTATTTTCATACTAATATGAGTATAATTGAGACGTCAAAGAAAATAATTATGCTTAACATGAGTTTTTGATATATAAATAAGATAAATAAAAATTAAATTTGTTTCGGTTGGTAGGGTCAAGAACTATACATTTACACTTTAAGCCACTTCACTTCTCTTAGTTTATCTCTCTTCTCCTAAGATCTTTTCGAGTCTTCTTCTTTAAGGTTTGAATCTGAGCAAGTAGGTACCTATCAAAGCTCTTCCGATGCTCAAGTCCATTTTCAGTTATACCGATCGATTATCATAGTTAAGTCTTAAATGTTCAATAAATGAAATCACCCACTTCCTTACTTTACCTCTGTATTTATAGGTTATGAAAGAAGCTTTTGTTTAGGGTTGATCCAATTATGCCCCAATATCTTATAAGTATATTTTACTTTACTAATTATCTCGAGGTATTCTTAACATGCGCGATACTGATCGGTTACTAATGTTACTAGTAACTGATCAATCTACGTTGTTTTGGAGGGTTAACCGATTGTTCATTTTGGGATTGCATGCGGATGATACACAATCAAATTAAATTATTAAACTAATTACTATATATATAATTTAGTTAAAGGACTAATATACATAATTTAGTTTAAAGACAATCATTAAATTAAAAAAATAAAATATTTATTTTTAGGAATTAAAATAATTTATTCGTTGTCTTGTAAACCTTCTTAATTGGTGTTTTAGATAGTAGTTTGTTATGTGCCAGTTTATTTACATATGAACTTTTTTGTAATTAGACACCCAAGGTTTTAGTGAAAAAATCAACAAAAGTTGCTTGAATGTAGATTTGGAAAGAATCAAACTACTAGAAAAACTTATTGACTGAATCTTTCATATTTTTTTTCTTTTTGTGTTGTATTATTTTCAATTTGTAGTATTCTTGAAGTCCTTTAACCACTGTATAAAACTATGATATTATTTAAAAAAAAATTTATCAATCAATTCAACCCATAAGATATTGAATTGAAAATGGAAATGAAGACGACAAGGAACGTACGAATTCGACAAAAAGATGAAAGTAAAGAGAAGAATAGAAAATTATAGATCCACAATTCGACAAGGAAATGAAAATAAAGAGAAGAAAAAAAAAGCTTTATAGATTGATAAAGGTTGTAACACCACTTAGAAAAGATTCAAGATAAGTGATAATAAAGTCACCAGTTAACTAAAAATGCAAGATAATTATTTGCAAAAGATAAAATTATATCTTTTTCAAAGAATTCTAGAAACTCTCAATTTTAAATATTCATAAGTTATTCACAAAAGAGATGAGATAATTATTTATAATCTAAGACTATTCAAAATTCCTTTGACATCTAATGTATCTAATAACAAGTAGATGAGATCCATAATCATGTTTAATGGACAAAATATTAAATGTATAAATAAATAAAAATATTTGTATATTTTTAATGTCAAATTTTTTCAATATTTTAGTTGTCTGGTTCTCAAGATCCAATCGCCTAACTGTTCAGAGTGTATTTGCATAAGACACTCTAATGCTAAAATCATAAAGTATATTAACTGTTATAATGAATGTGTTTACAACCTTACCTCATACATTTATTTATAGTAGTTGTTATAAGCTCTTATTATTTTGTTGGCTTAATGACGACCTAATTACACTTTAATCAATATTAAATGGTTGGTTCGTGGTTATTATTGACCAATTGTAAATCTGATCTTTATTCTAATCAATCGATGTTACCAATCGATTTGGGATATCGACTCAAGAATGTATTGGTCGGTCTTGTCAGTCAATCTAGAGGAATGGCCCAAGGGTGTACTTGTCAATCCTACTAACTAGTCTAGGGGATCAATCTTAGGGTGTACTAATTAGTCTTGTCAATTAGTATAGAATTTTGACCCAAGGGTGTAGTGGTCGATCTTGTCAATAGGTGGGGATCAGTTCCAAGGTGTACTGGTCCGTCTTACCAATCAATCTGAAAGATTAGTCCAAGAGTGTATTGATCAATCTTGCTAATTGGTCTCGGGGATCGATCTTAGGGTGTACTGGTCAATCTTAGCAATCGATCTGGGAAATCGATCCAGTGTACTAGTTCATTTTTTTGCTAATCAATTCAATGGTGCACTAATCGATCTTCGATCTTATTACTTAATTTAGAAGATTAATTTAAGAGTACTAGTCCATTTTGCAAATCAATTTGACTTATTGGCCCAAAAAAGTATATATCATACAAAAAATTTAAAATTCAATTAAAAACCTATATTTACATCAGTGGCTAAGATGAAGTTCATACTTCTCCGGTCACATCTCTCATGTCTAGTCTTCATCTTGGTTTTTTTCTAACTTTAACAAATTCGAAAATCTATTATTAAGCTTTGGATGATTTCCAGTTACGATGTACCTTATTGTCTTTTAATATTTAAGCTCCTATAGGTTTAATACATGCCAAACAAGTTTATGTTAATCTAATTAATTAATTTATATTTTCATGTAATATATCAAATTATTTATTTTAATTTATTTAATCACGACACATTATCAAACTAGTTGATCTAAATAAACATAAACAATTCCTTTCATTGATTGCTTCCTCTTAAATGATACCGATGAGAGTTTGAAAAATTCAAGTCACTATTCTCTAAAGGATATATATTTTACGCACTTTTCTAGCATTATTGGGCCCTAATATGTAGCTAATCTAACTTTTATTTAAGTGTGTGGTTTAGATTAATTATTTAATTATGTTGTTATTTAATTCTTTATTGTATGAAAAATAATTGATATTGAAAAACTCATAAAACTCGCGAGTTCTTTTAAAGACTACTTTAAACACCACTTTTAATATATATATATATATATATATATATATATATATATATATATATATATATATATATATATATATATATATATATATATATATATATATATGTGTGTGTGTGTGTGTGTGTGTGAATTCCCTAATTATAATGGAAGGTAACTCTCCTAGTTATCCATATCCATTAGGGATTTTGCGTACTGCTTAAAACACATTAACTTAAGCTAATGTTGATTTTAGTCACGTCGACGCTGCGATATTCTCTGCACAACATTAGCCACAACAATCTCCATTTACATACTTTTGACTTTAAATTTTAAACTTCATCATTCTAATGCTTAGTTGCTTATAGACATAGTCAACTTAGTCTCCACCTGTCTTAAGATGAGATCCCAGCAAAGCAATATCCAGTTTTCAACGCTTCATAACATGCACCCAATTTTTTCTTCCATGCATATATATAAATTATGTATATATTATTTTATTCAATTTATTTTGAAGATGCATCCGTTATTTTTACCAATTAAAAAAAGTGATTGTCTTCAGCACACTGTTTTTATACATCTTTTTTCCTCTATGCATCTATAATTGTTAAGAAGAGTTTGTTTATAACCTATAGTTTCTTTTAAGATACAAGCACTTCTTAAGTGTTTGAAAGAACTTAACATGAATCGCTTTTGGTTTATTCATTAAGTTCTCTATAATAACTTATGAAAACAGTTTAACTTTATAGTTTCCTCTCTCATTGTAAAAACCATTCATGCTTATAGACAAACAGATAAATTTTTTTTCCTTCATAAGTTAAAACCAAACCAATTAATTTAAAAAAAAAAATAACTGCACAAGTTATTTATATTTATAAAAGGGATGACTTTATTTTATGTTTCTTTTACAGGTATTCATAAAAAGGTTGGTGGAAATTAGAGACTAAATTAAGTTGTTGGATCACCCAAACAAACCCTTACTCTATCTTTGTTTGCCAAAAGAAAGGGCGATTGTTTGTCTCTATCTTTGTCGTTTTCGAGTGTTTTATTCATATTATAACGATAATGATTGTACAACCATGCAAGTATTCTTCACCCACTCTATAATTCATGTGCCACGTTCTCATTTTTTATATATCTAAAGAATTTGTCCATAGATGGCTGCTTCAAGCTACCCATTTTACTTCAAATCTTGGACAGCTCAAGTGTGCTACAGGATAATGCATGTAGCCTCATATATATGTTAACCAAGTCAACTTTTTCATTCTTAATTTCCTCCATAAAACCTGCATTCTAAACAGTAATTTTATTTGTTGTTAGCATGTTCACATCACTTCCTTGTACATATGCGTTAACCACCCCAAGAATCTGCTTAAAATGTTACTACATACAATCTGATGACATTAAGTAAAGATATTCGTATATATGACGTGATATATGACAAGTTTAAAAAAGAGATCAATAGACATACCCAACTAACTAATTATTTAGCGTTGTGTTTTTATATAATTTCTCTCTTTCTTCGTCCCATTAATTATATATATATATTATCTCATATTTTTCTCTTCTTATCTCTCTTTATTGTTAGAAGATAGACGGTATATGAATTCATTGCTTAAACATGTTTTTTTTATTAGAGTGCTAACATTTTTAAATTGAAGGATGTGAGTAGTAACATGTACGTAACATGCTGCATGGACCATCCTAATTTGCCTTAATATTGTAACGAGCTGAGTACTATAAATAACTAGAAACTTTTTGAGTTCAACCAGGAACATGAAGTTGCTTCTTGCAAGAAGTACCTGAGTTTTTATACAGTTTCTCTGGTAATATAAGGTCTCAGCCAACTAAGTGGAAAATGGGAAGCCAGAGTTACTTCAAGGCTTTGATTATTTGTCTGATAGCAGTGATTGGATCAACTGAAGCTCAATTGCAGCTTGGTTTTTATGGCAAAAGTTGTCCAAATGCTGAGAAGATTATTTTGAAATATGTTGCCGAGCGCATCCGAAATGTTCCATCTCTGGCAGCTGCTCTCATAAGACTTCACTTCCATGATTGTTTTGTCAATGTATGAACATGTCTTTTGTTTCATTATCTGGTTAGCTTGAAACTTTGAAGTTGAAGGTGTCTTTAACAAACATGTTTTATCTGTCAATTTCAGGGTTGTGATGGATCAGTGCTTTTGAACTCAACACCAAACAATCAAGCTGAAAAGGACTCTCTTCCAAATCTTACACTCCGAGGCTTTGGCTTCATTGACGCAATAAAGAGCCTTGTTGAAGCTGAATGCCCTGGAGTAGTCTCTTGTGCTGATATCTTGGCTTTGACTGCTAGAGACTCTGTTCATGCCATTGTAAGTATACTATCCTCATCTCCAAGGAACATGGGCTCTTAGAATAACATATAATTTTGTCTCCTTATGAAAAAAAAAAAAATCATATTCCATTTTACTTGTTTTGGAAATGTGCCTACATTCTTCACTAATAATTTGAACATTATTGGTGTTGTTTCTTCTAATTATTTGTAGTATAGTTCACAATATTAAAATACATAAACGCTTAAATATATTTTTGTTTCTATAAATATATTAGTTTTCACTTTTAATCAACATTAGAACAGAAATAATAAGAAAAAATCTTGATAGTTACTTTAACCAATATAAATTATAACAGTTTTTTAAATATCAAATTTCTCTCTTAGTAATATTTTAATTTTTTAATGTTAAACGTCATAAGTAGTCGTCTTACAGTATTTCAACTTTAAGTAGTGATATGCTAACAACCAATTTCTTAGAAACACCGTCATTTAACAATTCTCTCTATTAATATAATAATAACTAATATGAATAAGCATTAAAATTTAAATATTTTATAATTTTTACATTATTAAAAAAGGTAGTTGTGAAACTGATTGTTTTTTAAAAAATGTATTATTATTTTAATACCCAATAAATTTTTACACACATTTTACATCTATTATTTTATCTTTTAATTTTTTCTTTTCATCAAAAATATTTTTAAAAGTGATTTACTGGAGAGTGGTGTCAGAACTGGTGTAAGTGATGTGAGGTTATTGATTCTCTAGACTTTCTGATAGAATGGAAATGACGAATATGTTTGTTATGCGATGGTTAACATGGGTTTGCAGGGAGGACCCTTCTGGAATGTTCCAACAGGTCGAAGGGATGGACTCATCTCTAGGGCAGCAGATCCTTTAGCTAGCCTTCCTGCTCCATTTCACAACCTCACTGTCCAACTATCACTCTTCGACAACGTTGGACTTGATGCAAACGACCTCGTATTGCTTTCTGGTATGTCCAATAAAAAGTGTTGCTGTTATATGAATGATATATAACTTTTGTTTGATATTTAAGGTTGTGTTTCTAACGACCAAATATTTAACTTCATCAGGTGCTCACACGATCGGTGTTGCCCACTGTTCATCGATTTCAACTCGTTTATACAATTTCACTGGCAGAGGTGACACTGACCCAACTCTAGACAGTGACTATGCAACAAATATGAAGACATTGAAGTGCAAGAACATCAATGATAACACCACACTTCTTGAGATGGACCCTGGAAGTCGTGATACATTTGATCTTGGCTATTACAAACAAGTCCTTAAGAGAAGAGGCTTGTTCCATTCAGATGCTGAATTGCTCAGTAGCTCTACCACAAGGTCTATTATCACTAAGCAGCTTCAATCAACTGAAGGATTCTTTGCAGAATTTGCCAAGTCCATGGAGAAAATGGGACGAATTAATCTTAAACTTGGAACCCAAGGAGAGATAAGGAAACATTGTGCACGAGTGAATAACTAAGAGAATGGGTTGGTAAACACCAATCTAATTGCAATTGCTATGTCTTCTTTTCAACATGATTTGTTTTTCCGAGTGATGTGAGAAGGGTTGGAGAGTGATTCCTACGTTTGAATGGAAGTAATGCTTCTGTTGGTATAATAAGTAGTAATATGAGAGGGAATTTGTTGTAATTACACAATTGCACAATAAAATCTTCCCTTCCTATGTTGAAAATGTATTACTCAATAAAATTTTTCAAGATTCCCAATATAATTTAAAAAAAGTGGACGCACTAATGAGCAAAATTAACTCAACAATGACTTCTTGTATTTACAATGAAATGCAAACACATGCCAATGTGATATATTTTTTGGTATCCTCTATTGTTTAACATATTTGAGACTTTTTTTTCGAGACCGAACGTATCACGTAAAATTATCTTTTCTTCACGATTTCATCATTATCCGATATATATATGTGAAACCTTCTTCTTCTATTATCAAATGAGAGATGCCTACAAAATATTTTTCAACACTTAAGTTAATATTTGATTAGAGATTTTGGTCAAATGTATATTAAATGCAAAAGTGAATTCTAACTATCATTAAAATAATATTTATCGACATACCTAGTTAATTATGGATCTCCATTTGAATGAATCACAATTATGGAATTAGGGGTATATTAGTCATGAGACTCAATGGCCAACTTATATGCTAACCTAGCTTATTTTTGGCTTAAGTCTTGTGACATTAGAATGTACTCAACAGTCATATGAAGATGTTGGTAGGAAGTATATGGTCTTCGACCTCATAATCCTTCTTGAAATATATGAAGATTGTCACGTTTGTATTATACTATTCAATACCACATACCTAGTAACCGATATCATGTATATTTGAGTTGTAGGCCTTATTAGTACGGTCGAGGGATCTTTGGTCCTATATAATACATAAACTTTTAAATGTCATTTTTCTTTAAATATTTTTTTTTCTCATGACATTAAGTTAACATTTAGACATTAATTATTAAAAGTTATTTATCTTTTAGAAAAGTTTCATAAAATTATATAATTTAAGTATTAACAAATTGT
Source organism: Vigna angularis (assembly GCF_016808095.1). NCBI lineage: Eukaryota > Viridiplantae > Streptophyta > Magnoliopsida > Fabales > Fabaceae > Vigna > Vigna angularis. The sequence goes on along the minus strand of NC_068974.1, from coordinate 29,965,191 downwards.
ATATCTTTGGCTTAATTCTTTATTTTTCTAATTTGTTTTTTTATTGATACTCCTTTTAAATATTCAATTAGGTTTTTCATATTTATCCAATTTGTCCAGCCAAATGTGAATTTATTGAGCGATTTTGGAATATGGAATGTCACCGAAAAAAAAAAATCCCATACTGAATGTCAATATAGGAAATGAATGTTGCATGAAAACAAAACACTTTTGAGGATTTATCCAAAGAAATACAAGGAAAGTCTTTAATAATAACTAAATTAAGCTACTATTGAAAGTTAACTGATTGCAATAGTGTGCTCTTGGAGAAATATAAACCCTTTTTCATTTCCTTAAAATTTGTAACTTATACTAATTATATTGTTATTTGTCTATTAATTTTAAGGATGATTAATTACTTTAACATTCTTTATCAAAATCTAATCACGTCACTATCAGTATTTTACTCAACAAAAATAAATCCAACCTTTATAATTACATATTTTTTAAAATTTACCTTTCTAAAAGTTTTTATAAACATATTTCTAATTTTAATTTTTTATAATTTTTTAATTAAAAATGAGAAATTTTAGTTTTTATAATATTTTAATGAATGAACTGAATATTCATCAATAAAGAAAGTGTTAAAAATGAATTGAATTTTTTTTTCAAATATTTTTTTAAGTTAATTTTTAAATGGGTTAATATTTTTTTATTGATTCATTATAATTTGAAGTAAAATTTATCCAATTTGTCACCCTAATTAAAAATAACCTTGAATCACGGCAGTAAATTGCTTATCATAATCTAAAATGTAATTTATATGTTTAAAAATATCTATTTATTAAAATTTTTTAATTAAAATATAATATATGCTTTAAAATTTATTTATAAAAAAAATGCTAGTTATTTAAAATAAATATCTATTGTGATATTACATAACGTAAAATATAGAAGATGAAATATGTATTAAATTATAATAAAAATTTAAAAATTAGTAGAAATTTTTAGTATAAATGTATGAGATTAATGATTAAGCTCGTTGGTTTAAACTTAAAATTAAAAAGGCTATAATTTTTTTTATCACAAATTAGGGATTTGTTCATTATGTATTTGGGCTTTAAGTTCAAGCCCAGTCCAGATTTCTCGCTTTTGTTTCGGTCCAATACCCATAAACCCTAATTTAGTCTTCGACACTTTCATTCTTCACTGCCTATTTAATCGTACCTACTGCCCCATCTATTTTCATCTCCCTTTTCGTTACTCATTTTCGCATTCGAGTAGCAGCTTAGGGTTAATCGTGTTCTCTGATTTCGGTTGGGAATGTTTCTGGAAGTTCAGCCTTTATGGAATTCATTTTCTGTGCTTTGATGTTTTGTGATTCCTCTTCTTATTTTTGTTTTCTATGATGAAGTTTTAGGTTTTGTTTGTGTGCAGTGACGAGGCAATTTTGTGGACTAGAGTTTCTGATCTGGGTAGTTACTCAGAAGTTGATTATCAAACCCTTGGCTGTCTGAGCACATCAAAGTTTCGAAAATTAAGTATTTTTTGAACATTTTTCATGTCTCAAAAATAATTGTGTTGAATCTCACCCTTTTTCATATATAATTGAATTTGCTTTAGAAAACAATTTGGCTTATGATGATAATTTAATTATCTTAGCGGATTTCAGTGAGATTTTTATCAATGATCTGATTGTTACACACACTGAAGCCATTGTTTGATTGCTTTTAATATTTTGTTTAAAAATTTGTACATTTGGTCATTGGTTGTAGTTCTAATTTGATGTATTTGTTCTTAATTATGCTACTTTTATCACCTGAATTGATGGGTTTCATTACATAGGAAATGCATGATAGTGAGTACTAATTTTATGTTAATGGTGCTATGATGAGATGAAACACTTTGTGGTGTTTTTAGGCAGTGGACGTAACCAAAAGGTTTCGCCGTGAGCCTTCAATTTAACGACTTCTCCTTCCACTGAGTACCATAATTAGAGATTATAATTAGGAACAGCATTTGAATAAATGCATATTCTTTGGTATAAGTTAAACAATTAGGATCATTGTTTTTAATTGCGTCCATTACCAATTCCGGGGGATATGTGGTTCCTCCTGGTATAATGGCTCGGACGCCAGATTAATGACGTGGTCATCCTGATTGATGGTTTCATCATCGTGCCATTTGGTCTTGGAAACGCCACCAAAACTTTTTTTACTTCAAATTTGAAGAATACTAATTTTATTATGATTGCAGTTGATTATATAGGTAGAGATATGTTGTAGTGTTTATAGTTATATGATTATGATTGCAGTTGGTTATACTTCGAATCATAAGTACGTGCAAATTATGTGTTTTTGAAATTAGCATTGGATTTTGTGATTTGAATCGCGTGCTATGACGAGGCAATTTTGTGGACTAGAGTTTCTGATCTGGGAATATACTCAGAAGTTGATTATTAAACCCTTGGCTGTCTGAGCATACCAAATTTTTCGATTCAACTAAAATTACTACAAAATTCACTGGAAACTTTTTTATTTCTTAATTGATTATATTTTTTAATTCATATTTTGATTAGATTTCTGTAGATTGAGGCTTTTATTTGGCTTATGATGATAATTTTAATATCTTAGCGGATTTCAGTGAGATTTCTATCAATGATCTGATTGTTACACACACTGAGGCCATGAATTTTATGCTGTGGAGTCTTATTTTCTCATTTTTATTGTTTGGTTATTATTTTTTAACAATTTTATGATCTGATTGTTACACACACTGTGAGGACATGCTGTGGAGCGGTGAAAAGACAGAATGTATTCCTATGGATTCTAAGGGAGAACGAAGGACGGAGTGGAGGATGGAGGCGGATCGGTTGGAACGCGGGCTAGCCGGCCGGTAGGTTCGATTCCTCCCCGATTCCTATTTACTCGATCCATTGTTCCCTTGTTCGTGCTTAATTTTTAGAGAACAACGCAAAACAATTTTCTTTGGCAATCAAAATCTTTATCATCCCATAAAACTTTCTAACATTTCTAAAGATTTTCCAAACGTTATCAACATTTCTATAACGTCCAAAACTAAATGTTATGCAGATAATATTTCTCAAACAATTAAGTAGTTACTCTCCTCTTAGAAAGATAATTTTAAAGTTATTTTCTAATTAAATATTTTAAAATTAATTAAAAAATAAACGTTTAACTTTACACGTTACAACAAATTATTTTGAAATATATTAATAAAATACCAATAAGGTATCTAATTTGAATCTACAATTTTAAATTGATTTCCCGAATAATTCAAATAAGACAAAAATAAAGTTTTGCATAAAAATGCAGAACTTTCTAATCAACTTAACAAATATGGTATAATATTCTTATTAATTTAAGATATTGTAATTAATGTAATATATCTAATCAACTTAACAAATATTATATCTAATGAAGGTGGTAAGAATTTGGTGAAACTATTAGTTGTGATGTCTTCAAATATTGTCCAAATCATACTCATCAACTTTCTTTATAGTTTGACTGAACTATTACACATTTCAATTCCTAAACCAACGTTCACCAACTGATGTCAGATTATAAGATCCTCGACCTGAAAAGAAAAACGAAGTGAATTGAAGAAAATCTGACAATGAATAATAAAAGCATAATTGGATGACTTTGGAAGATATTGAAATATACGGGAAAAAAATCAATTTCATATTTATGTGATAAAAATACTTCTAAATAGGCGACTATATCATACAAATAACTAAATGTTCACCCACCATTGCATCCAATGCTTCTTTATTCCCTGTAGATGACCCAATCCAACAACAGCAACAACTGAGCTATTTGTCCTCGCCACGTTTAATAATCCGGCGAACATGAACCTGAGTGGACCAAATCACGTAAAACTTATAAACTCAATATGCATAAACTTTTGACACAGCAAATGGTCAGTTGAACGTGCAGTCACCGTCGATGCTACCCTTTGTAGTACTACAAATCATTTGCAGAAGATATCAATACCAGAACCATATCCAAGACACCCTCCATCAAGAACCTTGTGCTAAATGGTAACTTAATGGTGTGACAAATGTTAACTGAAGCATTATCTAAAGAGTATGGGAAGCAGGTGACATGTAATAGAAGCAATAAATGAAATAGAAAATTGATATTAAGTGCAATGCGACTTACCGATCCCATTCGTGCACAAGAGTCTCCATTAAAATTGGAAACTCCTTATTCATTTGCTGCATAATCAGAGTTAGCACGCCACTGTCTTCTATTTCCTTCAGCTGAAGAAAGCAGACCCAAATTAGCATATAGAGAAGAACTTCATAGCACAAACACTATTCAGACTTATCACTAGTACATGAGGATTATGAAATTTACCATTTTGTCAAAATAACCAGAGATGGGAGAATGTTGTCCAAAAGAAAGAGAAAAGTATAACAATTTTGGTATATACCAAAGTGGCATCTTACTCCAGGTTCTACTTTATGTAATCTGTCTCGATCCAAATCATAACCCATCAATATAAAGGGCTCTTCATGCCAATTAAACAAGTTGAAAGCTCACATTATAAAATAGTACATGATGAACATATTAACCTAATTTAGAACGGGCCCTAGTTCTCCCAGGCATATAGAAACAATTTAAAAGAGTAATTAAAATGAATTAAACCTTTCCCAGTAAGTATTTTTAATAGATTAAGGACAGCCAGAAAAGAAAACGGTTTAATCACATAGAATAGATGAGTTAGAGGTAAGCTAGCAAAATGAGATATGGAACTTCTTCACAACATACTGAATGCCCCTGTTTGGAAATAGAGTTACTTTCCAGTCACTGAATATTCTACAAGGCCTTCTAACCATGATGCAACATGAATATACTCTCAAGAACACCAAAAGTCCAAGATATTCAAATGAATAATGCATTACTATATACTTGGAATACTATCAATTTAACTTCAAGAGAAAAACAAGAAAATATTCCTCTCTTCAACGCACGGCCTTAATGTAATGAATAATACTATTATGGGAACAACACATTCAGGTACATTCTTTATTATTCAGACGATTGTGTAACCATTTCTTTCACAGTGGGTACGTGTATCTGGAAGAAGCAAAAAATAAAAAAGCAATCGTACAAACAAACGGAATGAGAAGCAGATTAATATGATGGAATCGAAGAAGTTAGTTGATACTAGATTTGAATAAGACATGTGGAAAATTAAACAACAATAATTACAATTATCAACCACTCTCATAAGTTCTATACTACATAAACGCCCAAAACAATTCTTCGCAGATAATGTTGATTCTTAACCATTCACTTTTCAAACTATTCAATAGTTACTCTACCTTAGAGTAAGAGGAAATAAAAAAAATTCAAATCATTTTCTAACTAAATATTTTAAAATTAATTAAAAAAATAAGCGTCTAACTTCTTTACATATTACAACAAATTATTTTGAAATCTATTAATAAAATACCACATCATCAATCTCTTGGACATTTTACCTGAGATTGACGAGCATAAATCTGTTGCCATGTCTGCAGTTTCTTCTTTGTAAATCTCCACACACCAAAATATCTCATTTTACCTTTAGATTATTATCTAAACTGGAGAGAAATCATTTGGTCCCAAGATTCTATTAAAAATTAATTTTGATTTCTGAATTTCATAATTCAGAAGCATTTTCTAAGAATCTTTTATTTTAAATTATAAAATATGTGAAAGTTGTTTCCGGTTTTTATATAGTACAATTTAAAATTGTTTTACTGTATAATTCAAAGAAGACAAAAATGAAATTTTGCATAAAAATGCAGAAAAAAAATTATAATATATATATATATTAAAAAATAATGATGAAAATATAGATTAAGTTTAGACATACATAATATTGCATAATATTGTAAGTAATATAAGATATTGTAATTGATATAATATTATATCTAATTAAGTTTGTCTATGTAAGAATTTGGTGAAACTATTTATTAATAGACTAATGGATTAGTTGTAATGTCTTCAAATATAATATTTTTTTTCATTAAAATGAAAGTCAATAAAGAAAATAGTTATTCTTGCTCTCACATTCACTCCCCAGACACTACCTAAATGAAAACTATCATTTCCCATGATAATCGCATTGGGCTTGGGACTTCAAATTTTTTTACGATGATTCATCAAAATTACAAGGAACTTGATTTTCTAGGGACAGATTAAAGAAAATAGTTGTTCTTGATACGAAAAAAAGGATTAAATAGCATACGCATCAACTTTGTTTATGGTTGACTGAACTATTACACATTTCAATTCCTAAACCGTTCAGGATGACAGCATCTCCTACGAAAGTTATTTTATGGATGAAGATAGATGCCTGATATAATGACCACCCCAGCCACACTCTCCCAATAGAAAACAATAACAACATTAAGAAGAACGACCACATTAAATATTTTTTAATAAATTTGAGAGATAAATTTAACTCGAATTTGGGAAAATTAATCCAACTATTTTCATTTCTCTATCTCTCTCTCCTTGCACAACTTTTGAGTTTTCCCATGAATGAAAAGAAATAAATATATTATATAATATCTAATTCTCTATTTCCATTTTACTTGGCGTTTTTTATAATAAAAATGTTATCTTTCATATACTTTCGTATTCTTCCTAATATTATTTGGAATCACTATTGTTTATTCCCAACAATTATATGCGCAAGAATAAAAAATTGTAATTAGACCATTTTCTATCTCCCTTGGAATTCCTGTTAAAATGGAACTATCTGACTGAGTATTTATTAGTGTTGTATAACATGATTTCTATGTAAAGATTCAAAAAGAATTGTTATTCTTGATACGAAAAAGGGATAAATAGCTTCTGCATCAACTTCGTTGATGGTTGACTCAACTGCTACATCATACATGTTTCAATTCCTACATCAACGTTGTGGTGGATGACAGCATCTCTTATAAGAGTTATTTCTTGCATGAAATAATGACCAGCCCAGCCACCCCATCATCTCTTATAACAGTTATTTCAATTCCTGATATAATGGCCACCGCAGCCACGACAACACCAACGGATCTCAAGATTCTTATTGCAGATACAGCTGGTTCAACAGATGGGACTGTCATGAGATCCTTCATCTGAAAAAAGAAAACGTTGTGAACTAAGGTAAGAAAATATGACAATGAATAACAAAGGCATAACTATATGATTTTGGAAAGATATTGCAAAATAAGGGTGAAAAATCCGGTTCATATGACTGGTTATACAATTTTGTGATAAAAATACTTATAAATTGCCGATTATACCAGACAAATAACTAAATGTTCACCCACCACGACAGGTTGCTTCCAATGCTTCTTTATTCCCTCTAAATGAGCCCTTCCAACAACAGCAACAACTGAGCTATTTTCACTCGCCACTTTTAATAATGTGGAGGACATGTACCTGGATGGATGAAAGCCCCCATGGTATTGAATTTCAGATCACCAGGGTGACAAGAATATGCATGTCAATAACAGAACCAAGACACCCTCCAACAAGAACCCCTGTGCTAAGGGGTAACATAACAGGGTGACAAGTGTTAACTAAAGAATTCTCTAAAGAGTACGGGAAGCAGGTTACAGGTAATAGAAGCAATAAATGAATCAGTAAATTGATATTAGTGCAATGCAACTTACTGATCTCGTTCATGCCCAATAATCTCCACGAAAGTCGGAAACCACTTACTCATGACACTGTCATCCCTTAACTTCGGCTGAAGAAAGCAAACCCAAGTTAGGATATAGACAAGAACTAAATAGTACAAACACTAACAGAGGATTAAAATTTACCTCATTGTTAAGATAATCAGAGCCGGGTATAATAACTGCCCCGAGAAGTAAAAGGAGTAACAATTTTGTTTTATGCCAAAGTGGGGTCTTACTCCAAAATCTCCTTAATGTAATCTGTATCAATCAAAATCAGAATCCATTAATACATAAAAAAGAGGCTCTTCATGCCAATTAAACCAAGTTGAAATCTCACATAATAAAATAGTACATGCTGAACTTATTATAATTTAATTTAGAACATGCCAGTATTTCTCCCATAATTATAGAAATAATTTTAAAGGGTGATGAATAGGCATTGAGCCTTTTTCAGTAAGTATTTTTAACAGATTCAGGACTCCAGAAAAAATAAAGATTTTTCTCCAATAGAATGAACATGTTTGTGGTAAGCTTGAAGAATGCTGCTGTGTTACATAGTAGTCACGGGTTCTACTCAATGGAAGAAGGGTATTTTAATTTACAAATATGCTGGAAAAATGAGATACGGAACTTCTTTATAAGCTTAAAGAATTTTATGTTACATAGTACTCATGGAATCTAGTCACCATAACAACATATTTACTTTTTTTTTCTTTTCTAAGAGTATTCTGACTTACAAATTTGCTAGCAAAATGAGATATGGAACTTCTTCACAACATATAGAATGCCCCTGTTTGGAAATAGAGCTACTTTCCAATCACTGAATATTCTACAAGGCCTTCTAACAATGATGCAACATGAATATACTCTCAAGAACACCAAAAGTCCAAGATATTCTAATGAATAATGCAATACTATTTACTTGCAATACTATCAATTTATTTTCAAGAGAAAAGCAAAAAAATATTCCTCTCTTCACCACACTGGCTTAATGTAATGAATAATACTATTATGGGAACAACAGGTACATTCTTTATTATTCAGACGAATATTTTACATCAACATAGTTGAAATTTTCTCTGCATTCAACATATTAGAATGAGAACTCATCTGACATTATCAGGGCGATCACCAAGTATCACTTTGCCTCCATATTTGATGGCTTCTTCATATGCCACACGAAACTCATTTTCATGAAGATCATCAGCAATCTGTCAGAAACTTAAGGAGTAAATGACAGGATATATGAGAAACATAGCATTATTGGACGTTCAAAGAGTGATAATTGAAACCGTATTAAAGGATGAGACATGATTGTCCAGAAACCTGCCTTGGCTTGGAACCAACCCAAAAGTACTGAAAAAATGTTCTCTTTTTTCCTCAATTGTGTAACCATTTCTTTCACAGTGGGTACGTGTCTCTGGAAGAAGCAAAAAAAAAAACAATCGTACCAACAAACAACTGAATGAGAACCAGATTAATTTGATAGAATTGAAGAAGTTAGTTGATACTAGATTTGAATAAGACATGTGGAAAATTAAATAACAACAATTACAATTATTATTTTATTGCTTTAAGAGATGGTTTAATTTCAGCCATCTGATACTTTATCTATCAAACAATCTCCTCATCTAATATGGAACAAAAGAAAGTCGGATCTCCCTACAAATTGGAATTTGGAATAGACAAATATTTCCTCTCACTTTTCAACTTATGTATTTAAATTACAAATTGGGCTGGTAAAAGGGTTAGGGTTATGGTCTTAGAAATCGGACTTACGGTCTCACTCAACCAAACCATGTAGAACTACACCAGAAAACTTCCAAGTTAAAATTGCGGCAACTACAAAAGAGGTCAAAGTTGGTTGGCTAGGCGTGACAACAATTTAACAGACCAAACTACAAAGGAAATGATAGAATAATTACAAAACAATAATTTAAAGGATAAAAACCTTGAAATTTTTACAGGTAAGAGTTGAAGCACGACTCTGGCACAACTCTAGGAAGAGGGCCTGCAAAAACAAAGGCCGACCATGGGTTTCATTATTGAAAATCCATCATGAAACCAAGAGCCACCAAATTAAGCAAGTGAATGGTCAATCAATCAGCCAAGCATTAGTAAGTTCAAAAGAGAAACAGAACCTCCGGTTTCAGAAATTTCACTGTAGCCTGAACTCGTCTGTATGATTCCTGAAATAAAATTCGGCATAAATTTTACTCTCTCAGCAATTCACCGACTAACTTTACTTATTATTAAATCAACTAGAATTGATAAAAACACGGTCTTACATCGTCTTAGGAAATGACAATAACAGTTCCAATTTACAGAACACAATAAAATAAAAGAATCCATCATTATTCGTTCTCGTTGAACATGGCGATAATGTGCAGCGCAACGAAACCTAAAACCTGATTCCGAACGACCAGAATCAATACCTTGGTGCCATGAGAGACTCCGACCAAGTAAACGTGGCAGACGCCGCCTTCGGCTGAAGACTCGCACGAGAGGACAATCAGGTCTTTAGATAGATCGTCCGGGAGCCTGACCGGGTGGTGGGTGAAGGCGGAGGTGTCGGTGGAGAATTGGAGGGAAGATAGGGTTTGGGAACAAGAAATTGGTGCTACGAGGAGAGATTTATGGCGATGAATGAAGGGCGTGACTCGGGCGAGCTGATGGAGAGTGCGAGTGCGAGTGACGAGGTGACCCATAAGCCGTTGAAACATGACGCAGAGAATCTGATGTTGCGAGAAAGGTATGGAGCGATCAATGAAGGATGCGTGGTTATACAATTTTGTGATAAAAATAAGGGGAAAAAATCCGGTTCATATGACTGGTTATACAATTTTGTGATAAAAATACTTATAAATTGCCGATTATATCACTCAAATAACTAAATGTTCACCCACCAGGACAGGTTGCTTCAAATGCTTCTGTATTCTCTGTAAATTATCCATTCCAACAACAGCAACAACAGATTAATAATGTGAAGGACATGTACCTGGATGGATGAAAGCCCCATGGTATTGAATTTCAGATTATGCATGTCAATAACAGAACCAAGACACCCTCCAATAAGAACCCCTGTGCTAAGTGGTCACATAATAGGGTGACAAGTGTTTACTGAAGCATTCTCTAAACAGTACGGGAAGCAGGTTACAGGTAATAGAAGCAAAAAATGAATCAGTAAATTGATATTAAGTGCAATGCAACTTACTGATCTCGTTCATGAAAAAGAGTCTCCATTAAAGTCGGAAACTTCTTACTCATGTCACTGCCATCCGTTTCCTTCAGCTGAAGAAAGCAAACCCAAGTTAGGCTATAGACAAGAACTAAATACCACAAACACTAACAATTCAAACTTATCACTGGTACATGAGGATTATAAAAATTTACCTTTTTGTTAAGATAATCAGAGCTGGGTAAAAAAACTGCCCCTGTAACATTCCTGTTTTATGCCAAAGTGGTGTCTTACTCCACATTCTCCTAAATGTAATTTGTATCAATCAAAATCAGAATCCATTAATACATAAAAAAGAGGCTCTTCATGCCAATTAAACCAAGTTGAAAGCTCACGTAATAAAATAGTACATGCTGAACATATTAATCTAATTTAGAACATGCCAGTATTTCTCCCATACTTATAGAAATAATTTTAAAGAGTGATGAATAAGCATTGAGCCTTTTTCAGTAAGTATTTTTAACATATTCAGGACTCCAGAAAAAGTAAAGATTTTTCTCCAATAGAATGAACATGTTTGCGGTAAGCTTGGAGAATGCTGTTGTGTTACATAATATCACTGGTTCTAGTCATTGGAAGAAGGGTATTCTAATTTACAAATATGCTGGAAAAATGAGATAAGGAACTTCTTTATAACATAGAATTTCCCCTGTTTGGACAAAATGAATATAGAGTTACTTTCTAGTCACGGAATATACTACAAAGTTTTCCAGTTGTTAGAATATTTATCATTATTATATTATGTTTAAGATTATTCTATTTATCATGATTATATTATATTTAAAATTATTGTATTTATCATAATTATATTGTGTATAGTGTTACTCTATTTATCATGTATTTTGTAATAAACTTTCTTATATATAGAATGAGAGTGAGAGAGAATTATTTGACAGTAGTTGGTATCAGAGTGGGTCGATCCTGTTCTTGTTTTTGTATTGTAGCATCTGTCCGGTGTTGTTGTCCGCCACCGTCTGTCGCCATCCACCGTTGGTCGCCGCAGTCCGCCATCGACCGCTGTCCATCGTTGTCGGTCGCCGTCATAGTTTTATCCATCTAAACCCTTAGGGTTTTCTTGTTTCTTGTTGATGTGATGCTTCTTCTTTATAGACGACGTTTGACAATACTCTTTCCTTCTCCGGAAGTCCATCAATTACCTCCGAGAAGCTAAATGAGAAAAATTATTTATCACGGTCTGCTGCTGTTGAAATGTGGTTCCTTGGCCAAGGACATTATGACCCCCTTGAGCAAGACGGAAGCCATGTGCCATGATATGGTGTCCTTCATGGCTGAAGCCCAATCTACTATCAAAGAACTCAGAATGTTTTTGGAAGCAGACCCATTAGAGGATATAAAAAAAAACTAGACAAATTTTACATGGTGTTTGATCCTTCGTGCCCTACATCCCGATTTTGGTCATCTCAAAGATCAACTTCTGACTAGTCATGAGGTCCCCTCCATGGAAACATTGACCACTCGCCTTCTGCATGTCCTAGTACCTCAAACTTAGGAAGCGCATGAACTAGTGGAGCCATCTGTCATAGTTGCCACACGAGGAAGAGGAGGACGTGACACTAGAGGAGGAGGACGAGGAGGTCGGGGACGTCCTCAATGCACATACTGTAAAAGGATGGGTCACACTCAAGAGAATTATTACTCCTTACGTGGCTTCCTTTCCAAAACCGTTAATATTTCAAAGATTAAAACTTCCATAAGACTGAAACTTCCACTTCTAAGTTCACCGAGGATGAATATCAAAAGTATCTAAGGTTAAAGTCTAACAGCTTGGCACAACCATCTCAATCTCCCAATACATCAACAACCTTCATTTCTCAATCCATGGAAAGCCAAAATTCATGGGTAATTGACTCAGGTGCTTCTGATCACATTTTTGGTAATACCTCTTTATTCTCATCTATTTCCTTTTGAGAAAAACCTCATTTCATAACCTTGCAAATGGATCTAAAACTTCTTCTAAAGGAGTTGGTCATGTTTCCTTGTCTCTCTCCCTCAATCTCAACTCTGTCCTTTTTGTCCCTAATTGTCCTTTTAATTTAATTTCCCTAAGTCAATTGACCAAAATGTTAAATTGTTCAATAACATTTGATAAAAAATCTTTTGTTATACAAGAGTGTGGTTCGGGGAAACATATTGGAGAAGATATGAAGTTAGCGAATTATACCATTTTGGATCTCGTCCAAGGGTGTCTTGTGTTGCTGCTCCTAATCATAAAGTGCTACATGATCGACTTGGTCATCCTCATTTGTCCAAATTAAAAAAGATGTGTTCTGAACTTTTGTCTCGCGCTGACTTAGAGGAGAAGAAGTTTGTTCTTCTCGCGCTCAATCACCATATGTTCTTACGGAGTTGATTTATTGTTCATTGATTTGGTAAATAATGTTAGTTCATTTCTAAATCCCTAAATTAGTAACATCCCAAAACCCTAATCCCTCTCTTGTTTCTTCCAAAACCATAATCTCGAAATGTTTCTATATTTAAGATCGAAGGAAATTGGGTAAGGGTATTTTCTGTCAAGTTTATGTTGGTAGAAGGGTAAGTGATGACTCTGGTTGAATAGCTCCTGATGTGGTTGAGGTATTACTCATAATTTCAATCTCTTTAAGGGTTTGATGAAGTATTAGTGAGCCTATGCTGAATTACACATTGTTTTTACTTATTTTAACCTTCTTTAGAGGTTGTAGTTAAGTTTGAGCATAGAAACAGTAAGGGTTGCAATTATTGGCCTCTTTGGGCCTTTTGTGTTTGAACATGATTACTCGACACCAAACAGGATCATTGAATGTGTTCATCTAGATCGGTCGATCCATCGTACTTTTCGAACGTTGGGGGCGTTGACTTCTCCGACATCGATCTTCCATGACTGTCATGGGGAAGGGTAGCAGGCCCTTGACCTATACCGTAAGGACCGAGATGGTCATCTTAATAGCTGCGCTATTCACTTCTTGCCCAGTCTTACTAATCTCCTGACTGGTCGTCCTCACCTCCTAAGCGGTCCGACTAGGTCTATCCCCATGATTATTTTCTTCGATTTGGTGGGGATGAGGGACATCGAATGTTAGGTCGATTGCTCCTATTAAGCAACAACGTGTTTTACCCTTAATGCGGCTATCTTGGTGACATGCCTTCGTTGCATCTCCTGCATTTGAGCCTGCATCTATACCTGCATTTCCCTTATCAGTTTCATAAGGTCTTGTTCTCTCATGTTTATTGTGGTCATCATTGGATATTTTCCTTACGTCCTCGGACCTTACGATGTACACCAAAATGTTTCCGTTTGTGTAGTCGATATTATGGCTTTTTATACAAATTATCTCCTTACTCCTAGCTTGGACCCTACTTTTATGAATGTAGCAAAAACAAGTTTTATTCTGCATTCCACTTCACTTGTATTTTCTATATACGAGGCTATAGCATTGCTATTGTATCCTCCTAAAATCGTATCTAAATATCTCACAAACCAACTTCAATTGTGTATCGTAATCAATTTTCAGTGCCTAATTAAAATTCACTTTAGAAAACAATCTCAAACACTTAATTAATATCCATAACAGATAACAATGTCCAATACTTAAATAATACGCACTTCAAAACAATATCAAACTGAGTCATGCCTCCCAATAGAAAACAGTAACAACATTAAGAAGAACGACCACATTAAATATTTTTTAATAAATTTGAGATAGATTTAACTCGAATTTGGGAAAATTACTCCAACTATTTTCATTTCTCTATCTCTCTCTCCTTGCATAACTTATGAGTTTTCCAATAAATGAAAATAAATATATTATGTAATATCTAATTTTCTATTTCCATTTTACTTGGCGTTTTTTATAATAAAAATGTTAACTTTCATATACTTTTGTATTCTTCCTAATAATATATGGAATCACTATTGTTTATTCCCAACAGTTATATGCGCAAGAATAAAAAATTGTAATTAGACCATTTTCTATCTCCCTTGGGATTCCTGTTAAAATGGAACTATCTGACTGGGTATTTATTAGTATTGTATAACATGATTTCTATGTAAAGATTCAAAAAGAATTGTTATTCTTGATACGAAAAAGATAAATAGCTTCTGCATCAACTTCGTTGATGGTTGACTCAACTGCTACATGTTTCAATTCCTACATCGACGTTGTGGTGGATGACAGCATCTCTTATAAGAAAGTTATTTCTTGCATGAAAGATAGATTCCTGATATAATGGCCACCCCAGCCACGACAACACCAACGGATGTCACGATTCTTATTGCAGATACAGCTGGTTCAACAGATGGAACTGTCATGAGATCCTTCATCTGAAAAAAGAAAACGTTGTGAACTGAGGTAAGAAAATATGGCAATGAATAACAAAAGCATAACTATATGATTTTGGAAAAATATTGCAAAATAAGGGGCAAAAATCCGGTTCATATGACTGGTTATACAATTTTGTGATAAAAATACTTATAAATTGTCGATTATACCAGACAAATAACTAAATGTTCACCCACCACGACAGGTTGCTTCCAATGCTTCTTTATTCCCTGTAAATGACCCTTTCCAACAACAGCAACAACTGAGCTATTTTCACTCGCCACTTTTAATAATGTGGAGGACATGTACCTGATGGATGAAAGTCAAATCATGTAAAATTTATAAACAAAATTGTAAAAAACGTTACGGCAAACTGTCAATTGAACGGGCAGTCAACCTCGATGCAACCATTTACTCAGTCTCCTCAACATATGGTCTACTTTTAACTAAATATTGGGGGAAGAGATTGCATATTTGTAGAGATTACAAGTACATCATAGTTATCAAAAGCATGAAAGGCAAACCAAAGTTTTTATATTAACAAACATCATCGTAATAACCTAAAAAAATGACATAGTAGTTTAAAAATAGTAAAACTCAATTATTTTAATGTAAATAGAAGATTTTAAGACGAGTTTCATTATTTCAATTACACCATCTCTCTAAAAACAGATTCCTCTAGAGCTCTTCCTTCCCTCTATGTCTAAGTCATCTGTTTGAAGATCAGTAAGCGTCTATGTGATCCTTGAGGCAACGTCTACCAACCTTCGATTAGTTTGTCCAAAAGAGTAAATTAGTTTCAACTCTTTTTCTTTAGCTCTCACATTTTCCTTTGGATGTGGACTTTATTTTCTATGCATGTGTCATCTGAGCCTTCCCTTAAGTTCTCTACTGATGAGTAGTTCTAATGGCATACCTTAACCATGCTTTCGTTGTCCGTAGGTGTTATTTGGCCTCTTTAAGCTGAGAGAGCAGAGTAGGGTTCTCTAGAGCTGGTTTAAGTTTCTAACAGGTAAGGGAAGGTAGTGTGCATTCTTAAATTTTAATTTACAAGTATGATTTGTGATTGTTTGGATGATAGGATGATTTAATTGTAATTGTCATATTCGTTCTAGTATTTATTGTGCTTAGATGATGTTAATTGATAGCATGATGTTTGAATATCTGGTATGATGTGATTTTGATGTTATTGCTGTCATGAATAATATATTATGAAGTTGTATTGATGTTTGGAATTGGCTGCAATGTTTAAGGGGTAGTGAGTTATCAAAGTTATGGGTTTGCTAGTCAAAAATTGAGGTTTTGATAGGCAAGTTTCTGAGATAAGGGTTGGATTGAGAAATCTGGTGTTTCAGGTCTGGTTTTGTGTTAGTTGAAACTTGTTAGAGCTTAGAGTTAGTAGAAATCTGAAATAGGAACAAGTGTTAGTTAGTAGAGTGGTTTTAAAAAGTTTCAAGTTCAACTTTAGGGGTTTTAACGGTTGAGATTTTGAGAAAATGGTTAGATGAAAAAATCAGAAGTTTAGGGTCAATTCTTAAGTGATTTAGGACTTGTTTAGGTGTTGAGTTAGGCAAAATCTGAGGTGGAAATGATACTTGGTTCTTATGTTGTTTTTCTATCACGTTTTAGTCCAAATTGGAGGTTCTAACTAGTGAAAACTTAAAGTATAGAGGCTGTGATGAAAATTAGATTTTGGGGTATGTTATTGAGTCCATTAAGACTTGTTCATACCTTTAGTTTGCAGAGTTTTGAGTTAGAAAGTGTAGATTTGAGTTTAGGTACTTTTGGAGTTGTCATATGGGTTTAATGCACCTAGTTTCGGGTCTAATGATCAAAGAGGTACTTTGTTTTTATTTATAAACATGTTTTCATATCAATTCTAGTGTGTAAGAAACCCTTTTGATCAATTGCATAAGTCTTAGGTACATCAAAATCCATAAACACTGTGTGTTATCAACTAATATGGCACCAAACGCCTCTTTCTGGGCTCCTGAGCGCCACATTCCTGTGTCGCTGAGGCTGAGCGTCAGGTTTCTGGCACTGAGCGCCACTTTTTAGTGGCTAGAGCGCTAAGCTCTACCTTCTAGGGGCTGAGCGCCACTTTTGTAAGTATGGGTTTAAAGGGTTTTAGTGTTGTTTAGTGGTTCTTCTTGAACTGGTTCTTGTGCATTGATGGATATGGAGTGGTTTCATGTGATTGCTTACTATATTTATATGAAAGATATGTATGTGAATGAAAAAGTGTGGAAAGGAGTTCCAAGGAGGAAATTCCTATTGGTAGTTTCAAGTATTGTTTGTATAAAATGCAGGGAGCTCCGTCTTGGGGGTTATCCTGAAACTCTAATGATCGTTCATTCTCAATTAGAGAAGATTGATACATGTGATGAGAGTAGTAGGAAGTCTTAGTTTAAGTGCTTCGAGTATGACCTAAGACACAATACAAACTATCCTTGTGAGTGTGGTAGGGTAAAACCTATTGGCAATGGCTTTGCAAAGCATTAGAGGTCACCATAAGTGCACGACCTATCATAGCTCGACATTCATACTAAATCCTAATAAGCCAGTCTAGGTCTTGACATGTCTTAGATGTTTGAATTGTTTTATGTGAAATGTGATTCATGTGTGAAATGTTAATGTATATTATGAATTGTTTGTATCACTAGCTTACCCTTTTGTTTATATCTTTTTGGGATGTCCTTGTGCTTTGTTGTCTTGGCTATGATCATCTGGTGGGTGTGAGCAAAAGGTGATGAGGTGACTGTAGAGCAAGCCTTAGGTTGAGATGGCCCAGAGGCTTAGTAGTTTTTGTATTATAACTTTAGTAGTTGTCATTTCTTTTGCTTGTTTTAAAACACCAAATATTGTATATGGTTTGAGCTTAGTAAATCTTTATATGGGGTTTGATTATAGTTATGCTTAAATGACTATAATATAACTTTATATTCTCCTAATTGTTAACTAATTTATTCTATTAATTATGTGATAGTTCCTTTATAGTTTTAATACTATATATTTGGGATGTTACATTAATGGTATCAGAGCATTTCATCCTTAGGATAACTTGAGAGTTGTTGGTTTGTCGTATCTTTCCCGTGAAGAGTTGTATCTAACTGGAAGTATTGAGAACAGAAAAACAACTTGATAAGAGTAATAAGGGTGCGCACTCATGACTCTATCAGAGATGATTTTCCTTTCTTAATTCATAAGGTTTGGGGAAAGAAGAGTTGTGGTCCGAGTTTTGTTTTCTATAGTGTTTCTTGTCTTGTTCTTGCCTTTGTGGTAGTGTTTTATGCTCTATAGTGGTAGAGGAATGCAGATTCAAGGATAATTTGACCTGTATACCTTTATTAGAATTTGCCTTGAAGATAGGGAGATATGGTGTGTGGGAGCTTGGGTATTAGAAGATCATAGATTTTGCCCCGCAAAGGATGGAGAAATATGTTGGAGTTCAAAAGTTACATTTTCGTTGAAGGAGTCTCAAGAACAGAGTTAGGGGAGTAGAAATCACAAGTTTTGCAAGAGAAATTGGATTTAGAATTCAGAGTAAAAGCGCAGGTGTCAGTGTGCACTGGCGTAGCAACATTGAGAAGGCAACATGGTTTTGCATATCAGAAATGTTTGGGACTTATAAGGAAAATGATGGAAGGTTTGAGGTTAAAGTTAAAAAGGAAATAGGAATTCTGAAGTGGACCAAGGGGAATCAATCTTTAGAAAAGAGGTATAAGACGAAGAAGAGTTTGAGGAGTAGTTGTGTAAGGCAAAGTTTTCCAAGTTGGAGAAAAGGTCTTTGAGGAGAATGAAGTATTGTAAGGGTTTTAAGCTAAGTAAAATAATCAGAAGGAGATGGTTAGATCTTCTCAGCAAGTGGATGCATCAAAGTTAAGTTTAGAGGGATGTTTCAAGATAAGTGGTTTGCATATAAGGAAGGTTTGACCTTGGGCTGAGGTGGAAGATTTCAAGCACCAAAGGAAGAAGTACATCAAACAATCAATTTTGTAAGAAAAGGTAAGGCTATAGAATTAGAGTACGGTGAATGAGGAAGGGAGAAGAAAAGTTTTGAAATAGATGGGAAAAAAAGGTGTCTACAATATAAGCTACAAAAGTGGTTATCGAGAATGATTAGTGAGCTTGGGTTGGTTGAGATGTTCGGAGTTATGAAGTTGCAGGTTGAGTTGAGGTTGATTTCAATAGATATAGTAGTCTGACTATATCTAGTGATTTTCTAAGTTGATTAAGGAGAGACAGTTGCTAGATCCTAGTCTATCGAGTATAGTGAGGCAGTTTGTACATATCGGGTCAGAGTGTTTGGGATGGGGTAGGAGGATAATAGTTGTGGGATCCTAGACAACAAAAATCAGTGGAGTGATTGATATAGAACGGCCTAAGGAGTTAATGATGGGTCAAAAGATGTGTTGAGGTTCAGAGATAGGATGTTAATGCCAGATAGGGAATGAAGAGGTTTATTCTTGAAGAAGGTTTTAAGTTAAGCTAGTAGTGTTTGCTGTAGTGGTGATTACATGAAGATTGCTAGGATGTGTGGCACTTGTCGAGGTGATCAAAGGGTTCAGGTTTGAAGTTTATATGAAATGGTTTCTTAGCAAGTTTGGAGCATAACCTTATAAGAGGATTGGTCATCTTTCCATCTTGTTTTAGTAGATGTTGGTCTTCCAGGGGTGTTCCTCGTTTTAAGAGAAGGAAAAACAATGGTGGTGCATCAAGTGTGGATTTGTTTTAAGAGAAGGAAAAACAATGGTGGTGTGCATCAAGTGTGGATTAAGCAAATAGTTGGGGACAAGTGTTAAGTGAATCAGAGATGTCTGACAAACGCAAGGGAAGGAGAGATGACGTTGTTTCTTTTGGTAAGTTCGAGGTTTGACTGCAAGGATGGTTTGGTTGTTTTCCAATCTCTTTTCTAGTGGTTTATGATATTTAAGAGAACTTTCGTGTTTCAAGGAGGAGAGTCGATGGTTATACACTAGGCATAGATCAAGTTAAAAAGTGAAGGCAAAGTGTTGTGAGCAAGATTGTCAAACTAGAGCGTTTACGTAAACTCGTGAGAGTTTAATAAACTCGACTCATAAACTTGTAAGAGTTTACTTTATATAAAAATATTAAAAAAAATTATATGAATAATATCCTAATTCAAATAAATTTACAAAATTATATAACTTCAAATAAATAAAATTCTTAGACATATTTATTTATAAAAATATTATAAAACATAAATATTTGGATTAGTATCCATTAAATTTGATCTATTTCGAGACATAATGCTCTAAGTTTTTTCATTAAACATAAAAGAAAAAATAGTGATAGTGACAGAGGTCTTAGGTTTTATTGTTTAGAAAAACAATTTCATTTACCTATTAAAAACCAAAACAATGTCAGAGGCTCAGCTCATGCCTTTGTTAAGAAAAAATAACTTCACTCAACAGTGAGTGATGCAATGGTGGAAGGAGGTGAGACCAGAAGGCGAGACCAAAAGGCAAGCCCAGGAGACGAGACAACAGTGCAATGACGAGCACAACGACAAGCCCGAACCAGGCATAACGACAACCACAAACAGAGTGTAAACAAAGTGTGAACGAGCGCACGCAACAGGGACCTGAAGGAGGCGAGGCGATGGCGAACGAGATGGCCACAGAGAGAAGCAGAGGAGCGAGAGAGACAGTGCCAATTAGGTCATGAAACCCTAAACCCAAAATGAGCTCGTTTTTCTTAATTCTTTTCCCTTTCAAGCTCCCAAAATCGCTCCAATATCACGATTATACACAATCCTACTGGTTTCACAATCAATTCCACCGAGTTTACTTAAAAAACGAGTTTACTTCTAAGTTAACTCGTGTTAGGATATTTATCCTATTTTATCATCATTATAGTGTGTCAAGGGTTACCCTATTTATCATGATTATATTATGTCTAGGATTACTCTATTTATCATGATTATATTGTGTCTAGGGTTACCCTATTTATCATGTACTTGTGTATCAATTTATTCTTATAAATAGAAGATTGTGAGAGGGATCAATCAAGCCCTCTAGAATTATTTTGCAGTTTCAATCTTAAGTTGGTATCAGAGCGGGTCGATCCTGCTCTGGTTTCTATCTCGTAATATATATATGTCCGGCGCCATAGTTCTTCGTCGCCCGCCACTGTCCGCCGCTGCCCGCCGCCGGCCACCGTCAACCGTCGGCCACCGCCGGCCACTGTCCGGCCACCGTCCGGCCACCGTCGCCGCCGGCCACCACCCGCCGTTGCCGGCCACCGTCGTCCATCACTGTCACAGTTTCCTTCGTCTAAACCCTTAGGGTTTTCTTGTTCCAAATTAGTACTATTCGTCTTCTTCAGAAATGGCGTCTGGCAGTACTCTTTCCTTCTCTGGAAGTCCATCAATTACCTCCGAGAAGCTAAATGGAAAAAATTATCTATCATGGTCCTCCACTTCTATGTTTTCTGAGGATGAATATCAAGAGTATTTAAGGTTAAAGTCTAACACCTTGGCACAACCATCTCAATCTCCCAATACATCAACAGCTTGCGTTTCTCAATCTATGAAATGTCAAAATTCATGGGTAATTGACTCAGGTGCTTCTGATCACATTTCTGGTAATACCTCTTTGTTCTCATCTATTTCCTTTCGAGAAAAACCTCATTTCATAACCCTTGCAAATGGATCTAAATCTTCTTCCAAAGGAGTCGGTCATGTTATGTGAGTCATGTCAATTGGGAAAACATGTTAGATCTTCCTTTCCTAAAAGGTCTCAATCAATATGTAATTCTAGTTTTTCCATCATCCATTCTGATATATGGGGACCTAGTCGTATCTCCTCCTTTGGTTTTAGATATTTTGTTACCTTTATTGATGAATATTCAAGATGTACTTGGGTTTATCTTATGAAAAATCGTTCTGAATTGTTAGCTATCTTTACATCCTTTTTGAATGAAATCAAGAATCAATTTGGTCAAGTAATCAAAATATTAAGAAGTGATAATGCAAAAGAGTATTTCTCATCCTCCTTTTCTGCCATCTTGAGTTCCCATGGTATCTTACATCAGTCTACTTGTCCTCATACACCACAGCAAAATGGTATAGCAGAACGAAAAAATAGACACTTGGTTGAAACTGCTCGTACCCTTTTGCTTGGTGCCCATATTCCTGTCCATCACTGGGGGGATGCCATCTTAACTGCATGTTATCTTATTAATAGGATGCCCTCCTCCTCTCTTGATAATAAAGTCCCTTTCTCCATTTTGTTTCCTAATGATCCTCTCTTTCATACATCTCCCCGAGTGTTTGGCTGTGTATGTTTTGTTCATGACATGTCTCCAGGTCTAGACAAACTCTCCGCTCGCGCTCTCAAATGTGTCTTCTTAGGCTATTCTCGACTTCAAAAAGGATATCGGTGTTACTCTCCTGAAACTAAGAAGTATTACATGTCTGCCAATGTCACATTCTTTGAACAGACTCCTTACTTCTCTCCATCTGTTCAGGATGTTTCTTTCCTCCAGCAGGTCCTTCCTATTCCAATGGCTGAATCAAATAGCTCCACTGTCTCTATCATTCCAACTCTTGATCACAATCCTTCTACACCTGTTCCTCCACATACTGAGATCATCCCACACAGGGCCCCAATGGATAGTCCACCTCCCCAAGACAATGGTGAATCTCCTACTTCAGATTCTTCTCCCTCGTCACCTCCTCCCACGCCTCCTGGTGCAAATGATTCAGCATGGCCTATTGCCCTCAGAAAAGGTACTCGTTCCACTCGGAACCCTCATCCCGTTTATAATTTTCTAAGCTATCATCGATTGTCGTCCTCCTATTTTTCTCTTTTATCCTCAGTGTCCTCTGTTGTTATACCCAAGAATGTGAAAGAAGCACTTGATCATCCTGGATGGCGACAAGCTATGATTGCAGAAATGCAGGCTCTTGACCACAGTAATACTTGGGAGCTGGTGCCCCTTCCCCCAGGCAAAAAGGCGGTTGGTTGTCGATGGGTGTATGCAGTTAAAGTTGGCCCTGATGGTGAAATTGATCGGCTCAAAGCTCGGCTTGTTGCAAAAGGTTACACTCAGGTTTATGGTCTTGATTATTGTGACACTTTCTCTCCTGTAGCCAAGATGACTACTATTCGTCTCTTCTTTGCCATGGCAGCCATTCGTCACTGGCCACTTCATCAATTGGATATCAAGAATGCCTTCCTACATGGTGATCTTGAGGAAGAAGTTTATATGGAGCAACCTCCTGGGTTTGTTGCTCAGGGGGAGTCTGGTATGGTATGCAAATTGCATCGATCTCTATATGGCCTCAAGCAATCCCCACGTGCTTGGTTTGGAAAGTTTAGCTCCATTGTTCAAAAATTTGGGCTAAAACGCAGTGAAGTGGACCATTCAGTTTTTTATTGTCATTCTTCTCTCGGAAAATGTGTTTACTTAATAGTATATGTTGATGATATTGTCATTACAGGAAATGATGTTGTTGGAATATCTCAACTAAAAGAGTACTTGTGTAGACATTTTCAAACCAAGGATCTTGGAAGTCTCAAATACTTCTTAGGCATTGAAGTAGCGCAATCAAAAGATGGAGTTGTAATCTCCCAAAGGAAGTATGCTCTTGATATATTACAAGAAACAGGCATGATTGATTGTAGACCGGTAGACAGTCCCATGGACCCAAACCAGAAATTAAGGACAGAAGAAGGTGAATTATTCTCCGATCCAGAGAGGTATAGGAGGCTGGTTGGCAAACTGATTTATCTCACTATTACAAGGCCAGATCTATCCTTTGCAGTTGGAGTGGTTAGTCAGTTCATGCAGGCTCCATGTGTTGACCATTGGAATGCTCTCATTCGCATTCTAAGGTATGTAAAGAAGGCTCCCGGGCAAGGATTGTTATATGAAGATAAAGGAAGCATTCATGTCTCTGGGTATTGTGATGCAGATTGGGCAGGTTCACCTATTGATAGACGGTCTACAACAGGATATTGTGTTTTTCTGGGAGGAAACATTATTTCATGGAAAAGTAAGAAACAGAATGTAGTAGCTCGATCAACCGCGGAAGCCGAGTATAGGGCAATGGCATCACTAACATGTGAACTTATATGGGTGAAACAATTCCTTCAAGAGATTAAATTTTGTGACATCCATACTATGAAGATGTATTGCGACAATCAAGCTGCTCTCCACATTGCATCAAATCCAGTGTTTCACGAGAGGACTAAACATATAGAAATCGATTGTCATTTTGTTCGTGAAAAGTTGTTGACCAAAGAAATATGTACTGAGTTTATTGGGTCAAACGATCAACTCGCAGATGTATTGACAAAGTCATTAAGGGGTCCTCGGATTGAGTTTATTTGTTCCAAGCTTGGTACATATAATTTGTATGCTCCAGCTTGAGGGGGAGTGTTAGGATATTTATCCTATTTTATCATCATTATAATGTGTCAAGGGTTACCCTATTTATCATGATTATATTATGTCTAGGATTACTCTATTTATCATGATTATATTGTGTCTAGGGTTACCCTATTTATCATGTACTTGTGTATCAATTTATTCTTATAAATAGAAGATTGTGAGAGGGATCAATCAAGCCCTCTAGAATTATTTTGCAGTTTCAATCTTAAGTTGGTATCAGAGCCAGGTTAGAGCCTATCCTAGCGAGTTCTAAGTGGGCATTCTATTCTTCTCTTCCACCCGCAATCGGGCCGCTATCGGACCACCCGATGTGGGGATGTGTTGGAAGTCCCACATCGACTAGAGATAAGGCCAAATGATAATATATAAGTGAGGTGCAAACCTCACCTTACAAGCCGGTTGTGTGGGGATGAGTTAGGCATAAACTCACTTTCTAATAACTCGAAAGCCAGGTCTAGAAACATAAACTCGCAAGTTTGATAACCATGATTGTGAGAATTAGAGAAAATTAACAAGGACAAGTGAAGAGGAGAAGACATGATCTTAATTGTGGAAGGGTTTCTATGGATGTTCTGAAGCAGGTACAAGAATTTCCACCTTAAAGTAGTGGAGTGAACTATTGCATTAGCGTATGAAGCTGCACCAATGTCCATAGTTCCTTTTTGTATAGTTCCTGTTAGGTGTGTAGAGTAAAAGAAGAAAAAGGAGGAGTTGTTAAAGTAGTAGTGGTCTAGACTCAGTGCAATAATCAAAATAGCTACAAGTTTCATAGATCTTGGAAGAGAAGTAGAGGGCAGGTGGAACAGTTCGAGTGTAAGTCTTGGCTCAAGTAACAATGGTTTTTGGGAATTATGTTTCCTAAGGAATGGAGACAATCTTGAGGAAATGGAATGATAAGGTTATCGTGTTAAAGATGAGTTCTCTAGGTTTTGCAAAATCATAAAATTTTTTAAAAAGGTTCTCAAGAGGGGTGATTTTCTGGTTAAAGCTAACATGAATGGATTATCTTTTTCAGTAAACAGATGAGTATGACTGTATGAGGATTACAGTAGCGGAGTGGATGATGGTGGACATGTTCTTATAAGTAAGAGGTGTGTGAGAAGAGCTTTCTTATTAATGTGTTGATGGTTTGTGAGTTGTGGTCCTCTTTAATCGGTAGAGATGTTTGTTTTAGGGATGAGTTAAGAGTGTTTGATGACCTTCAAAAGACAAAGGTGAGGTTGTGTATAAGGGAAATAGGAAAGAGACAGAGAAGACGAAGTGAGCCTATGGTTTCAAGCTACGGTGTTAAACTTGAAGTAAGAGAGTGTTAATGGACATTGATCAAAGAAAATGGGTCACTAGACGAAGGAGATGAACTAAGCTATGGTTTCAAGTTGTAGTGTCAATCTTGAGAGGAGAAAGTGTTAAGATTGTTAGAACAAAAAGAAGATTCAAGTTCTTGGTTCGATAAGGATTAAGTAAGATTAGTTGGAGAGTATGAAGACTGGGGTCTAAAGCAAAGTTGTAAAGAGATTTCATTATTATAGTTGCAATACTATAACTAGTGAAATTCTCAAAATGGGTTAAGAAAAAGCAGTTTGGACAATTCTAGTTTGAGATGTATCATAAGATTGCTAAGTACTAATCAAGCAAGTGATTTCAAGTTGAGAAAGATGCAGATCTAAGCATGGTTACAAGCTAGTAAGTCAAGAAATGCAGATGGTTCAGAATGGTGAGTTAAAGAAGTGAAGATGGAGAGCTCAAATTGGTTTTGTCGTTGCAACGGATGAGAGTTCTGCGTTTGTAATGAAGGACTAAGTTACTCAAGGGAAAAGCTCAATAAAGGAAGGTGAAGTTATCAAAGTGGTTGTGTTTAAGAGTGATCAAAAGTGTTAACAGTTGGCAGAAAAATCAGAAGTCATGACTGAATAAGTCAGTTGTATGGTGTTTCAAAGAGGAAGCAAGAGAAGGTGAAGTGATATCAGTCAGACATTAATATGATGTCAAGGCTAGCTAAAGTTTTAAAAAGAATTTACAAAAGGTAGTGCAAGTCAGATACAAATTTGTTGGTCATGTGAAGGAGGATCCTTAACGCTGAGGTTTGAAGGTTGAGAAGTTGATTTGAGAATAGGGGCTAAACCAATCTACATTATTGAACACTAGAGCATTTTAGCGCAAAGACAAGGTTTTCATGATAGTAAGGTTGTTAAGGAGTAGTATCTCGATTGAGCTAGGTGGTTGTGATAGAGAAAATGAGGAGAGCATGTTTTCATTCTACCTAATGAGTGAATTTTTGAGGACGAAAATTTTTTTTGTTGGGAAGGATGTAAAACCTAGAAAAATGACATTTTAGAAGTAGTAGTAGTTTAAAAATTGTGAGACTCAATTATTTTAATATTAAATGGTTTTATTATAAATAGAAGTTTATAAGACAAGTTTCATTATTTCAAGTCACACCATCTCTCTAAAAACAATTTCGTCTAGTGCTTTTCCTTTCCTCTATGTCTTTTACCTGCTGAGTCATTTGTTTGAAGATCAGGAAGCATGTATGTGATCCTTCAGGCAAAGTCTACCAACCTATCCGATCAGTTTGTCCGAAAAAGTAAGTTAGTTTCCACTCTTTTTCTTGAACTCTCACATTTTCCTCTACATGTGGACTTTATTTCCTATGCATGTGTCTTTTGAGCCTTCCCTTAAGTATGGGTTTAAAAGGTTTTAGTGTTGTTTATTGGTTCTTCTTGAATTGGTTCTTGTGCATTGATGGATATGCAGTGGTTTCATGTGATTGCCTACTCTAGTTATATGAAAGATATGTATGTGAATGAAAAAGTGTGGAAAAGAATTCCAAGGAGGAAATTCCTATTGGTGGTTTCAAGTATTGTTGGTATGAATGTAGGGAACTCAGTCTTAGGGGTTATCCTGAAACTCTAATGATCGTTCATTTTCAATTAGAGAAGATTGATACATGTGGTCAGAGTAGCAGAAAGTCTTAGTCTAGGTGCTTCCAGTATGGCCTAAGACGCGATACAGAATAACCTTGTGAGTGTGGTAGGGTGAAACCATTTGACAATGGCTTTGCAAAGAAGTAAAAGCCACCACAAGTGCACGACCCGCCATAGCTCGACATTCATACTATATATGGATAGTCCAGTCTTGGTCTTGGCATGTTTAAGATGTTTGAATTGTTTTATGTGAAATGTGATTCATGTGTGAAATGTTAATATATATTATGAATTGTTTTGTATCACTAGCTTACCCTTTTGTTTATGTCTTTTTGGTATGTCCTTGTGCTTTGTTGTCTTGGCTATAATCATCTGGTGGGTGTGAGCAGAAAATGATGAGGTGACCATGGAGCAAGCCTTAGGTGGAGATTGCCCAGAGGCTTAGTAGTTTTTGTATTATCACTTTAGTAGCTGTCATTTCTTTTGGTTGTTTTAAAACACCAAATCTTGTATATGGTTTGAGCTTAGTAAATCTGTATATGGAGTTTGGTTATAGTTATGTTTAAATGACTGTAATAAAACTTTATATCTCCTAGTTGTTAACTAATCTATTATATTAATTATGTGATAGTTCCTTTATAGTTTTAATATTATATATTTGGGATGTTACAATCGTCCCACCACCAGAGGGCAGAGCATACTACTACTTGAAAGGCATATTGTTAGGATATAGGGTATTTGGGATATAAGGGCATAATGGGAAATGGGATTAGGATAGAAGGTAGAGGAACTGTATAAATAGATTGTTTGGATAGTTAGAAGGTAGTTTTTGGTTACATTGTTTGTTAACAAGCCATTGACCTGTGAAGAGGGTTATGCCTCTGGATCTTGTATACACACACTATTCTTTCTGTTAATAATACACAATTCACCATATATTTCTCTCTGTTTTCTGGGTGTGAGAGATTGTGAGGGAGTTCTTGATTAGGTTCCCAGTTTAGGAACCTATCAATTGATCCGACCTGCCGGATTCATCCCGATCGAAGGAGTGACGAGCGCGCGGGATGGAGGGAAGAGTGGCAGCAATAGAAGGGCAGATGGAGGCGGTATACATTGCGATAGCCGAGACGAAGGCTGATACGGTGTTCTTGTGGCATGAAATCGGGGCATGGAGGCAGAATTACGAAGCAATGCGTCAGGATATTCAGGCGATCCTGAAGATGTTAGGGGATCGCAATCGCGACCCGAACGACCATCGCCAAGGGGGCAGTGAATCTTCGGTGAATGACAACGGTGTCGGACCCGACGAAGATAGAGAAAGACGAGGAGAAGGGCGACAGGACGGACAAATTAATTGGAGAAAACGGGTGGAGTTACCCGTGTTCGAAGGTGGCGAACTGTGGAACTGGATCAGTAAGGCGGAAAAGTTCTTCGAGGTGCAGAGAGTGGACGAAGACGAGAAATTACAACTGGCTTTCATTAGTATGGAGGGGTATGTTGGGAGTTGGTTTCGATTTTGGAGAGAGAAAACCAAGAACCATTCTTGGGAAGGGTTAAAGAGAGCTTTGGGGATTAGGTTCGGGGGAGGAACGCGGGGAACAGTGTATGAGAGGCTATCGACCATTAAGCAGGTCGGGACGGTGGAGGAATACGTAAGAGAGTTCGAAGTGTTGGTGGGGCAGACCACCAAAATCCCAGAGGAACAGATTCTGGGCTACTTCATGGCAGGACTCCAGGAGGAGGTGGGCAACCATGTCAGGCCGCATGATCCCCAAGACTTGATGACAGCCATGCGAGTCGAGCGTGATGTGGAGAAATTAGGTGCGCATACAAAGACGGGACGGGGGTCGGTGCCCAAGAACCAAAGTTCGTGGGGACGAACGGCGAGAGTGGTGGCGCGAGTAGAGTTCCAACGCGATACGCAAAGTCAAGGAGGGGCCGCGGAAAGTGTCGGTTCCGTGAAGAAAGAGGCAACCCCCGAAGGCGGCGCCGCAAGAACGACTGGGGACTGGAGGGAAAGGAATACCCGCAACCTACCATATTAGGAGTACGTGAAAAGGAGAGAAGAGGGAAGATGCTTCTGGTGCGGAGGGCATTTCAGCCCGGGTCATCAATGTCCAGAGCGGGGATTGCGAATGCTGATCTTGGCCGAAGAAGAAGAGGAAAATTTGCCACCGCCCAAGCCCCCTGACTTAAATTGAAGGGCAAAGCCAGTGGGTTTCCTTCGTATGGTAAGCCGATGAGGAAGAGGAGCCATGAGACCAAGCTTCCCCATTCCAACCTTGAGGACAAGGTTGTTCTGCAGCGGGTGTAATGTTAGGATATAGGGTATTTGGGATAAAAGGGCATAATGGGAAATGGGATTAAGATAGAAGGTAGAGGAATTGTATAAATAGATTGTTTGGATAGTTAGAAGGCAGTTTTTTAGTACATTGTTTGTTAACAGGCCATTGACCTGTGAAGAGGGTTATGCCTCTGAATCTTGTATACACACACTATTCTTTCTATTAATAATACATAATTCACCATATATTTCTCTCTGTTTTCTGGGTGTGAGAGACTGTGAGGGAGTTCTTGATTAGGTTCCCAGTTTAGGAACCTATCACATATAGATAGTATCCCCTGAAAACAAATCTCCAAAATATAATTGATTGAAAGGTTTCTCATATCCTAGGCAAAAAAAGCACTATAGGTAAAAGGTCCATGCCCCCATGGTATTGAATTTCAGACCACCAGGGTGACAAGAATATGCATGTCAATAACAGAACCAAGACACCCTCCAACAAGAACCCCTGAGTGGTAACATAATAGGGTGACAAGTATTAACTGAAGCATTCTCTAAAGATTGGGAAGCAGGTTACAAGTAATAGAAGCAATAAATGAATCAGTAAATTGATATTAAGTGCAATGCGACTTACTGATCTCGTTCATGCACAAGAGTCTCCATTAAAGTCGGAAACTCCTTACTCATTTCCTGTATAACCAGAGTTAGCATGTCACTGTCATCCATTTCCTTCAGCTGAAGAAAGCAAACCCAAGTTAGGATATAGACAAGAATTAAATAGCACAAACACTAACAATTCAAACTTATCACTAGTACATGAGGATTATAAAATTTACCATCTTGTTAAGATCATCAGAGCTGGGTAAAAAAACTGCCTGGAAAAGTAAAGAGTATAACAGTTTTGTTTTATGCCAAAGTGGCATCTTACTCCATGTTCTCCTTAATGTAATCTGTATCAATCAGAATCACAATCCATTAATACATAAAAAAAGGCTCTTCATGCCAATTAAACCAAGTTGAAAGCTCACATAATAAAATAGTACATGTTGAACATATTAATCTAATTTAGAACATGCCAGTATTTCTCCCATACTTATAGAAATAATTTTAAAGAGTGATGAATAGGTGTTAGGAATAAAAGAGGAGGAAATTAACCTAATATTGAACGGTAAGGTATGGGGAAGTGAGGCCGAACGGTAAGGCAAGGGAGAAGTGAGGCCGAACAGTGTGAGAGGAGAAGCCGAACGGTAAGGCAAGGGGGAAGTATAGACCGAACGGTATCCAGAAGGGAGGAGGGAAGTAGAGGTCGAACGGTAGCCAGAAGGGAAGAGGGAAGTATAGACCGAACGGTATCCAGAAGGGAGGAGGGAAGTATATGGTCTTATCACAGGAAGGGAACCCTCTAGCTACTCCCTGCAACTTACTGTCAGGAGACTTGGGTGATGGTCGAAATGAGAAACAGAACTTATGGGACCATTTTCGTGTCTGCATTATTTCCTTAAAGGCGAGGAGCTTCTTATTCTTCCCTGTAAAATAACTTCTTATACCGTTCGGTTCTCTTCCCCCTATCTTGATACCGTTCGGCTCTCTTCCCAATGCCTTTATGCTGTTCGGAAATCTTCCCCTATCTTTATACCGTTCAGCTTTTCTATTGCTTTCCCATGCTTTTCTACCGTTCGGTTCCTTCCCCTTGCCTTCAACCGTTCGGATCGTGTTGGTTTTCTTCCTCTGCTCATCCCCCAATCTCACCTGGTACGGTTGGGTATCCTCCATGGGCAAACCCAATTCCTCTACCAGACCCTTGTCTATAAAATTAATCAAACCCGTTCGTCCTTTAATGGCCAATACCGTTCGATTCCATATCAAACCGTGCATCTTCCGGACTGATCCCACACTCTTGGCGGCTCCCGATCGGCCTGGGTGATTGGCCTCGGATCGCTCGGCAACTCCCAATCGGCCTTGGTTATAGCGATTACCCTCGGACCGTGTCACCTCACTGCTCGTTCATCCCTCAGACGACTGGTCTTCTATGGCCTCGGACCGCTCAATCAATGATGGGGAGACCGTTTTGGCTGTAAGACCGTTCGGCATGTGACTACAAACGTAAGACCGTTCGGTTCCGGTCGTCATCTCACGTTCAAATTCAGTGGTTCTCTCTCGTTTGGGTCCAACAGTCCTCTCCTGTTCGAATCCGGTCGTCCTCTCCTTTTCGCCTTCCTGGAATCCTTCATCCCTTGCGATTCGCATCGCCACCATCAAGTCTTACGGGTCATGCGGTCGGACTTGATTCCGTATGTCCTCTTGCAATCCTGGCAGAAAATATACTAACAGCTGCTCGTTCGGCACACTCTACGTTCGACCCACCCATATCTTAAAGTAACGTACATACTCGTCCACCGTCCCCGTCTGTTTCGATGTCGCCAAACGCTCAACAATGGTTCCAAACCTTACCACCAACGCATCCTTCAATCCTGCCCACGACTGGTTCGTGGCCTTCTCCCTCCAGAATCGGAACCAGTACCTCGCGCTACCCTCCATACTTATGTATGCTAATCGGACCTTCTCGTCCTCCGATACCCCATTGACGGGATCACGACTTCCTTCGGAGCTCCGATGTTGGTTCCTGGTTCGTCGTTCACGAGCGCGACTAAATGCTTGTAGTTTGCAAGTTACCGCTCTCATCTCCGTTCTCAACTCTTCTACCGACGATTCAATCGCAATCAACCTTCCCTCCATTCTTCTTCAGACGCGCTCTGTTCGCTCCTCCGATGAAGATCTGGCAGGTCGGACCAATTTGTTAGGTTTCCGATTGAGAAACCTAACTTTCTCACAATATCCCAACACCCAACAGCACAGAAACAAGAAATAACAAAGGAATAGTATGAATTTCACTGTGAATGTATATATTGTACCGTGTAACGAAATCCAGAAACGGGAGCCTAATCCCCCTCAACAAGGTCCAAGACCTGTTTACACAAAAGTATATGGCTAGCTGCCTTCTAACAATGAATAGAACTCTATTTATATAAGCTCTTCCATCCCGCCTTTCCTAACCGCTCTCTCATTTTCCCGCCTTTCTATCCTCTTACCTTAGATCCTATCAGAAGTAGAGGCAGATGAAAGGGAGGATGGGATCAAAGGTCAAACGGTATATATACGCTAGTACCAAACGGTAATTAGTAGAAGCAGATTGGGTTATCAGAAAGGATAGGGCGCGGGAAGGCGACACTATAAATAGTCTTCTTTTATTTCTGTTCAGGAGGTTATTTTCTTTTTAGTATAGACTGGGCATATTAGCCAGGAAGATAAGCTTCCTTGGGGGAGAGTATACATGTATTTTTTATACTTTACTGAATCAATAATACATACATACTTTTCAATTCTGTTGTTCGAGTGTTGAAGTGAGAAGAGGGGATCGAATTAGGTTATTTGCATAAAGTAACCTAACAATAGGCATTGAGCCTTTTCCAGTAACAGATTCAGGACTCCAGAAAAAATAAAGATTTTTCTCCAATAGAATGAACATGTTGGCGGTAAGCTTGGAGAATGCTACTGTGTTACATAGTGGTCACGAGTTCTAGTCATTGGAAGAAGGGTATTCTAATTTACAAATATGCTGGAAAAATGAGATAAGGAACTTCTTTATAACACAGAATCTCCCCTGTTTGGACAAAATGAATATAGAGTTACTTTCCAGTCGCTGAATATACCACAAGGCTTTCTAGTGATTATGCAACATGAATTTATTCTCAAGAACACCAGAGTCCAAGATATTGTAATGAAAATAAATTACAATATACTTGCAATACTATCAATTTAACTTCTAGAGATAAGTGTAAAAAACATGACTCTTTATTATTCAGAGGAATATTTAACTTCAACAGAGTATAAATTTTCTCTGCCTTCAACATATTAAATTGAAAAACTAATCCCACCTGTACAGGGCGATCACCAAGTATCACTCTGCCACCATACTTGATGGCTTCTTCATATGCCACACGAAACTCAGAGCCAGGAAAGACCTCAAGTTTACTAGCAATCTGTCAGAAACTTAATAGCAGGATATATGAGAAACATAGGAATGAAAGGTGGATGATTGAAAGCCTATTAAAGGATGACACATGATTGCCTAGAAACCTGCCTTGGCAAGGAACCAGCCATAAAGCACTTCAAACATATTATGTTTTTTCTTCAACATTGTAACCATTTCTCCCACAGTGGGTACCTGGAAGAAGCAAATTCAATAATCATGCAAACAACTGAACGAGAACCAGATTAATATGATAGAATCAATGAAATTAGTTGACAGTAGGTTTGAATAAGGCATGTGGAAAATTGAACAATAATTACAATTATCATTTTATTGCTTTAATTGTTTTCTACTTTAAGAAAAAGGAAATACTAAACTATTCGAAAGTTGACAGCTATAAGGTTTAAATCATCAAGGTAAAATGAGTTTCTGTGTGTTATGTCCTTCAGTGAAACACCAAGTAAGCCATACAATTACACAGCCATTTGATACTTTATCTTTCGAGCAATCCACTCATCTAATATCAAACTAAAGAATGCCGCCACACCCAACAAATTGGAACACTCAAATACATCACACTTGCAACCTACGCACATAAGTTACCAGTTAGAGTGGTAAGAGGGATAGCCAGATACTCTTACAAATTGGACTTAGGGTCTCACTCAACCCTACCATGTGGGATTAAACCATAAAACCTTCCATGTTAAAATTACGAAAACTCCCAAAAGTGGTCAAAGTGGGAGGCTAGGCGTGACAAGAATTAAGCCACCTTCCAACAATTAACGGACTAAAGTACAAAGGAAATGTACAAAACAACAATTTAAAAGGATAGAAACCTTGAGATTTTGAAGGGTAAGCACAGCAACACGACTGGAGCACAACTCTAGGAAGACGGCCTGTAACAAAACAAAGACCGGCCACAGGTTTACATCACTAAAAATCCAAAAATTCAAGGGGCATCATTTCATTAGACCAAGAGCAAGCAACTGAAGGATCAATCCACCAGCCAAGTATTAGTAAGTTCAAAAGGGAAACAAAACCTGCGGTTTAAGAAAATTCACTATAGCTTGAACTTCTCTGCTTGATTCCTGCACAAAATTCAGCATAAATTTTAAACTCTCAGCAATTCAACAACTGTACTTCTTATTACAACAACTAGAATTGATACGATAAAGTAAAAAATGAGAGTAACAGTTCCGATTGAAACAAAATACAGAATAAAATAAATTAAAACAATCCCTAATAATTCGTTCTCGTTGAATATAGTGACAATGTACAGCATAACGAATCCTGAAACCTGATTCTGAACTACCAGAACCAATACAATACCTCAGAGACATGAGCGGTTCCGACCAAGTAAACGTCGCAGACGCCGCCTTCGGCGGCAGACTCGCACGAGAGGACTAGAACGTTTCTGGATAGCTCCTCCGGGAGAGTGACCTGACGGTGATCGGAATCCGGCGCGTCATCCGACGTTGAGGGAGCAGCGTCGGCGTCGGAGGGCTCGTCAATTCGAACTATGCTCTCAGACAAACTCTCCATCTTCAGATCCGGGACGTGGACGAAGTCCTCGCCCGAGGCGGCGGATTCCGGCGGTTTCGCATCCATCGCCGGGGGAAATGGAGAGTGCGTTCGGCAGCGGGCGAGGGCGGAGGTTTTGGTAGAGAATTTGGGGAGAGAGAGGGTTTGGGAACAAGAAATTGATGTTGCGAGGAGATGTTTGGAGAGATGAATGAAAGGCGTGACTCGGACGAGCTGAGGAGTGACGAAGTGAGTCATAAGCTGTTGAAACGTGATTGCGGTTTGTGTGTAGAGGGTCAGAAATTAGAATAATGCGTGCGTTACAGTGTGGGCCCCTTTCTCCCCGCAAATTATTCCAAGAACAATTTAATTACTCATTTTTAGTTTAATTTGTTAGAATAAACAAAAACAAAACAGATTCAGTGTATCAGAACAGCTATAAAAGCAAACTTAAAACAGTAATACAGTTAGATGTTATTCAGTACCTTTTTGTGTGCATTCTTCTCTGAGTTTTCTCTCTTCTCTAATCATCACCTTCTTCATCTCCGAGCAAGCCCTAGCAGAGCTTATTCTCCATTCTCGGTTCTCCCTCTCTCTCTAGCAAACTCTGAATATCATTTTCTCTCTCTTGCTACGTAGGATTATTACTTAATCCTGTCTGAGACTCTGCTTTCTCCCTTTTACCCTTCCCATTTGTGTTTTTCCATTTCTGTCCCTCTCACTAATATGGTATCAGAGCATAGGTGCTTGTGGTTCCTGGCGTGTACAGTGGGTGTGTGATTGGTGACTGGAATTGTGTATATCTAGAAGTGGAGAAAGAAGGTTTCTTTGTGTGTGGGTAAATCAAGAAGCTAGCAAGAAAGTGATGGCAGGTATTGGAGGAATACAGGGGCCATTGCCTGTATTTGATGGGAAACTATTTGATGACTGGCGCATCAAGATGCAAGCCATATTTGGTTTCCAAGATGTGTCCGAAGTGATAGAGGATGGGCTGCCAGATTTGGGTGCAAGAGCTACTGAAGAGGAGAAAAGAAGTTACAAACTGCAGGTGAAATTGGACAACAAGGCCAGGTTTTTGCTGTATCAATGTGTAAGCCCAAAAATCTTTAACAAGATTTCTAAGGCTACTACAGCTAAGGAAGTGTGGGACATTCTGGTGAAGATGTATGGTGATGGAGACAAAAACAAGAAAGTGAAATTACAGGCACTAAGGAGGCAGTTTGAGGTTCTGATCATGGATGAGGGTGAAACTGTGGCAGAATACTTTGATAAAGTTCAAGAACTGGTGAATAAAATGAGAGCATGCAAGGATGCAATTTCGGATGAGTACATTGTTGACAAAATCCTAAGAACTCTAAACCCCATATTTGATCATGTGGTAGTGGCTATTGAAGAAGCCCGTAATCTGAAGTCTATGGAGATTGAGGAGCTGCTGCACTCATTAGAAGCTCATGAGTATCGCATCAATGAGCGCAAGCAGTGCCAAGAACAGGCCCTACAGGCCAGATCTCAGTTTAAAGGGAAAAAGGGGTCCAAGAAGTGGAGTAAGGGCAGCAAGAAAGGTAAAGATTCACAGGAACAGCAAGGGGAAGATTCCAGTGAATCTGCATCAGTGAAAAACCAGAAAACTGGAGGAGACTGGAAGTTTGACAAGAAGAAAGTGAAATGCTATAATTGCCAAAAACTTGGGCATTATGCAAAAGAGTGCTGGAAAGGGGAAGGTGCTAAAAACAAACCCAAGAAGAGGGCTAATCTGGCCCAGGAGGAGGAGTCAGATTCAGAGGCTGTGATGTTGATGGCCAACACAGGAGAGGAGCAGCCAGAGAGCACAACATGGTACTTGGATTCTGGCTGCTCTACCCATATGACAGGGAGGAAGGACTGGTTTGTGAAAATGCAAGGAGCTGCACAGGGGAAGATCCGGTTTGCAGATGACAGAAGTTTGACTGCAGAAGGATCTGGGAGAGTTGTTCTGAGAGATGCAGAGGGGAAAGAGGTGATAATTGAAGAGGTACTGTATGTACCAGGGCTGAAAACGAATCTGCTAAGCTTGGGACAGCTGTTACAGAAGGGATATGTGATGAAAATGGAGAATAACTGTCTCAGCATTTTCAATCAGCATAAGAAGATGATTGTGCAGGCCCAGCTGTCACAAAACAGGACTTTTCGAGTGGTAATGAGTGCAGTAAAACATCACTGTTTTACTGCAACAGAAAATAAAGAAGAATGGCTATGGCATCTCAGATTTGGACACCTAAATTTCAGAGATTTATCACTGTTAAGCCAGAAAAATATGGTGAGTGGCTTGCCTAAAGTGGAAATTCCTGAAACAGTTTGCAAGGAGTGTGTTCAATGCAAGCAGACCAGGGGCAGTTTTCAGAAAATCTTACCTCAGAAGTCAACAGAAAAATTAGGGGTGGTGTATTCAGATGTGTGTGGCCCTATCCAAGTAGAAACACCTGGAGGCAGCAGGTATTTTCTACTTTTTATTGATGATTGGACCAGGAAATGTTGGGTCTATTTGATTAGGAGAAAGGGGGAGGTGCTGCAGACATTTGAGAAATTTAAATGTCTAGTTGAGAGGCAGTGTGAGAAGAAGATTAAGGTGTTGAGGACAGATGGAGGAGGAGAGTATACCTCCACTGAGTTTAAAGAGTTGTGTGAAAAGGAAGGGATAGTGCATGAAGTTACCCCTCCTTATACACCACAGCACAATGGTGCAGCAGAGAGGAAAAACAGAACCATATTAAATATGGTTAGATGCATGCTGAAGAGTAAAAAGCTGCCTAACTTTCTGTGGGGAGAGGCTGTGTTGACAGCCACATATGTTCTTAATCTGTCTCCAACAAAGAGACTAAATGGTTTGACACCTGAGGAAGCATGGACAGGGGTGAAACCAGATGTTAAACATCTGAAAATCTTTGGCTCTATATGCTACAAGCATATACCTGACCAGTTGAGAAAGAAGCTAGATGACAAGGGAGTGCCACTGATTTGGTTGGGTACAATGCCACTGGAGGTTACAAACTGTATAATCCTATAGGAGGAGCAGTTTGCATCAGTAGAGATGTTGTAGTGGATGAAGCTGGAGTATGGCAGTGGGAGACAAGTGAGCAAGAAGCATCAACCATTAATCTGGAAGATGCTACTGCTGGAGAGGAAACAGTGGAGACAGAGGAGAGAAGAGATGACAGCAGGAGAATGTCATCAAGAGTCACACAACTGCCAGCACATTTAAGAGACTATGACTTATCCTATGAGGCAACACTCACATCAGAAGGTAACTTTGTTCACTTTGCTTTAATAGCAGAAGCTGAACCAGTTGAATTTAATGAAGCAGTGAAAGATGAAAGGTGGTGTAAGGCAATGCAGGAAGAGATTGACTCTATAGAGAGAAATCAGACCTGGGAGTTGGTTGATCTGCCCTCTAACAAGAGACCCATAGCATTAAAGTGGGTTTATAAGTCAAAAATAAACCCACAAGGTGTTGTTATAAGGCACAAGGCAAGGTTGGTTGCTAAGGGTTTTCTACAAAAGGCTGGAGTTGATTATGGTGAAGTATTTGCTCCTGTGGCCAGGGTAGAGACAATCAGGTCGGTGGTGTCTCTAGCTACTAAATTTCACTGGTCCTTACACCAGTTGGATGTGAAGTCAGCCTTTCTAAATGGAAGGTTGGAAGAGGAAGTGTATGTTGTACAGCCACTGGGATTTGAGGTTAAAGGGCAGCATGACAAGGTATACAGACTGAGGAAGGCTCTCTATGGGCTTAAACAGGCTCCAAGAGCTTGGAACCAGAGAATTGATGGGTTCATGAGCAGTATTGGCTTTGAGAAGTGTGTATCAGAACACGGGTTGTATGTGAAGAGCTGCCAACACAGTGGCAGACAAGAGAAGTTAATTGTATGCCTATATGTTGATGACCTATTAGTCACTGGGAGCTGTGAGGAGCTGATTTCAGATTTTAAACTTCAAATGCTGAGTGAATTCGAGATGAGTGACTTGGGAAAGCTCAGCTATTTCCTTGGAATAGAATTTACTGAGACTGAGAATGGGATTGTGATGCACCAGTCCAGATATGTTCTAGACTTACTAAAGAGGTTTGAAATGGTTGACTGTAATGCTGCTAACACCCCAGCTGAAGTGGGGTTGAGACTAGAGAAGGAGCCAGATGAAGAAGCTGTAGATCCAACAGCTTACAGAAGTATTGTTGGGAGTTTGAGATACCTCTGTAACACAAGGCCTGACTTGAGTTACAGTGTTGGAGTGGTGAGTAGATATATGGAATGCCCCAGATTGTCACACTTGAATGCTGTTAAACGCATTCTAAGATACTTGCAGGGCACTTACTCTTATGGAATACTGTTGGGAAGAGGAGAGACTGGGGAAGAAGTGCAAATCACTTCTTACTCAGATGCAGACTGGTGTGGTGATAAGGAAGATAGGAAGAGCACTGCTGGTTACATCTTCTTCATGGGAGGAACACCAATTTCATGGAGTTCAAGAAAGGAACCAGTGGTTGCATTGTCATCATGTGAGGCAGAATACATAGCTGCCTGTGAAGCTACTTGTCAAGCAACTTGGCTGGGATTCCTATTGGAAGGGTTGAAAATCGAGCTAACTGGAAGAGTGAGGCTGCTTGTTGACAACAAGTCAGCCATAGATCTTGCTAAGCACCCTGCATCTCACGGCAGGAGCAAGCACATTGAGACCCGATTTCACTACATCAGAGAACAGGTCAGTAGTGGTAGACTAGATGTTGTACACTGCAGATCCGAAGACCAACTAGCAGATATACTCACCAAAGCACTGAAAAATGAGCGCTTTCAGTCACTCAGAAAGCAGATTGGGATGGTGCGAGCTGAGATCAGTGAAGATTGCACCATAAGGAGGGCGAAAACCTAGGGTTTCCGCCGGAGAGGAGGAGATCTACCTAAGAAGAGCTTTCTCCGAGTTTAATCGGTGGAAAGTGCTCGTATGCTACAGAGAAAGTGTTTGTACCGATTTTAATCGGTCCAAAATGCTCAGAATCACAGGAGAAGAATTTTCACCGATTGAATCGGTGAAACGAGTGTTTTTCTTCAATAAATCGTGTTTTTTGTTCGATTAAACGTTTTTGTTTACGAGGAGTGTTAGAATAAACAAAAACAAAACAGATTCAGTGTATCAGAACAGCTATAAAAGCAAACTTAAAACAGTAATACAGTTAGATGTTATTCAGTACCTTTTTGTGTGCATTCTTCTCTGAGTTTTCTCTCTTCTCTGATCATCACCTTCTTCATCTCCGAGCAAGCCCTAGCAGAGCTTATTCTCCATTCTCGGTTCTCCCTCTCTCTCTCTAGCAAACTCTGAATATCATTTTCTCTCTCTTGCTACGTAGGATTATTACTTAATCCTGTCTGAGACTCTGCTTTCTCCCTTTTACCCTTCCCATTTGTGTTTTTCCATTTCTGTCCCTCTCACTAATATAATTAAACAAATTTTACTATTTTACTCCGATGAAAATTAATTTAAATTAAAAAAAGTTTGATACTTTTTTCAACAAATATTTTTCAGTGTAAAAAATTGTGTACACAAAATAAATATTAACTTAAAATTTGGAGACATTTTCTCTCTCAGCTTTATAATTAAGATTTGGATATAAAAAAGTTATCAATTGATTCCAAATTTATTAAAGGC
Source organism: Vigna angularis (assembly GCF_016808095.1). Lineage (NCBI taxonomy): Eukaryota > Viridiplantae > Streptophyta > Magnoliopsida > Fabales > Fabaceae > Vigna > Vigna angularis. Next base: position 29,924,107 of record NC_068974.1, on the reverse strand, counting down.
GTAAACCTACGTACCTGTAAGTGTGAGAAGATCAGATTTTGTCGTCGTGACTCATGAGACTGTCTTTAATTGTTCCTTATGCTCAAAGTTACACTTATTATGTATTTTAAATTTATATTTTTACATGAATCATCATATACTTTGTGTAAAGAACTGAAAAATAAAGTGTTATAAAACATATTGGTATATTAGAATAATGAGATCGATTAATCTGAATATATAAAATGAAATTTTATAAACTCTTCTCATTATTCTAAGAACACTTCATCTCTCTAGAACTCTATTCCTCAGAGTTCTCTGACTTCTCTTTACAAATTCTCTCTCTGTTCAACGATCAGGAAGTGCCTAGGCGATCCTGGCGTTGAGAGCTCAAGTTTGGACCGATCAATTTCTCGTTCCTCAGCTGGTAAGTCGTCTCCTTTTTTTGTCCGTTCTTCTCTGTGCTGTGAGCATGCAACGATTCTGTTTGCATGTGGTTAGTAGTTATTCCTTCAATTTCTAGCTCAATTTAGGTTCTAAGTGTGGTTCTCTATCACCAATTGGTGAGTTGTAGGTTTCTGTTGAAATTCCTTGTTGTGCAAGGTACGGCTGGAACGTTTCTGTGGTTGGGACAGTGTATCTCTGAGGTAAGGGAAGCTAAGTTGTGCTTTAATTATCAAAGAGGTAAGGGAAGCTAGGTTGTGCTTTAATTATCAATTATGAATTCTGTAATTAGAATGCTATGCAGTTAGAATTTTAGATTGTGAATGCATGTTCATAACTGTTAGAATAATGGAAACTGTGAAATGTGATTGGTGAGCTGAATGTGATGAATCCATATGCTGTAATGGTTGTAAATTGGTGACTATTATTGGCTATGATGTGTGGTAGTGTTGCTGTAGTAAAGAGTAAAGTGTTTTGGACTGGTTTAGTGTAAATTAGAGAAAGTGAGGTAGTGAATTTGAGAATTGGTGGTCAAGGGCTGTTGGTGACTGCTGGGATAGTGTAGATAGGTCATATGGGACTGGTTTGAGTCTTTAAAATGGTCAAAAATAGGTTCCAAGTGGTAGAATTGGTTTTGGGTCTATAAGTTGATGAATTAGGGGTTCTAGAGTAGAGTTTGATGCATAAACACTTTAGATTGGTGTTAGGAATGTTTAGAATCCTTTAGTTAAGTTTAATTTAGCATATACATCAAATTAAGAGTGTTAGAAGTTGGCCAAGTTGAGTAGAATTGGTAAGGAGTGGTTGAGTTGTGTAATTCTGCAGAATTTCGTTCTGCAGATTATGTAGATTCGGTGTGCGAATGGATTCGCATAGTGAGTTACCTTGGCGAGGTGCTCTCTGCCAATGCACTCGCATAGCGAATGGGCGCGCTGTGCGAGTGATTTGAGAGGGTTGCTCTCTGTTTGTCAATCCGCATAGCGAGTGTAATTGCTATGCGACTGGTTGAAGTCTGGAACCATTAGTCATTTTATTCGATCAGCGAGTGGGTCTCGCTCTGCGAGTGCTTGGGGGGTTCAGTCTTTGGATGAGACTCTTGCGTAGCAAATTGGGTCGCTATGCGAGGGATTGGGGTCTGTAGCATTTTACAATTTTATTCGCATAGCCAGTTTAGTCGCTATGTGAGTGATTCAGAGTAGTTGGTCTCTGTCTTTGGTTTTTGCAAGGTGAGTTAGGTCGCTGTGCGAGAAGTTTAGGGTCTCGCTATGCGAAGGTGTGCCATATGCGAGGGGTACGTTCTAGTTCAAGCCTTGTGTGTTCTTATGTTGTTTGATATGTATCAAGAAGTGTTGTATGAAGTAAGTGAAAGTGGCAACATGTAATATCTGTGGTGATTGTAGTATGTTGTAATCAAAATGGTATAGTTAAGTGTTGTTTATGGACGTAATTCCATGATCCTCAAGGAGAGGAGACATGGTGGTGCCCTATGTTGTGATTTAAAGTGGAGTCTCTAGTTGAGATTCAAGTAAGTTTAGAATGAATGCAGGAGCTCAGTCTTGGGGGTTATCCTGAAACTCCAATGGTCTTTCATTCTCAAGTAGAGAGGATTGATCCATGTCGTGAGGAGTAGCAGGAGGTCTTAGTCTTGGGTGCTTCCAGTATGGCCCAAGGTGAGTGATAACGGACTAACCTCGTGAGTGTGGTAGGGTGAAACCCATTGACAATGACTTTGCAAAGCAGTAGAAGCCACCACGAGTGCACGACCCGCCATAGCTCGGCAATCATTCTAAGTCCGGATAGTCAGAGTCAGTGTGTGTTATGTGTGAAGGGTTTAGGTGATAAAGATGGATAATATGATTGTATGAGTTCTATTGATTGTGGTATGATTAATCTTTGTTTAAACCAGCTTACCCTGTTGTGTGCTTATGTTTTGTATGTTATTCTTTTCTGCGATGACCATCCTTTGGATGTGAGCAGCGGAAGAAGATGTTTTCTTGGAGCAAGCATTGGATGGAGGTGATGCTGCTGCTGAGTAGTTGTGTTTGGTTCTTTAGAGCCTTGTAGATAGTTTTGGAATAATCTTCGGTTTGTAATTAAAGTTTTAAATTTATAATTGTTTTTGGGATGACTGTAAAGGTATCACTTTATGTTTAGATGGATAACTGTACTACTTTATCATGTATGTTGCTTCTCCTTATTATAGTCTATATTATATATATTGGGATGTTACACTTTGATTTAAAGTTTTCTCGTTTCCACAATTTTATTATTTAATTTACTAAATAATCTCAAGATGAATCGAGTTTTAATATATTCTTTAAATAATGTTGAGTAAGTATAAAATTCAATTTCGAATCATTTATACTATATACTAAATGTATATACAAGTTATGTAAATGACTGAAAAATAAAATGAAAGGTGAAATTTTTAAATTAAAAGAAAGATAATAAAAGTAAGGCTTAATACCCTCTTTCGTCCCCACTTTCGTTGGATAATGTCAATTCAGTCCTCATTTTTAAAAGTGTTTGGAATATGTCTACAGTTAGTAAAATTTGCGTCTAATTTGTCCCTTCCGTTAAATACTATCAAACGGAGTTAGTGTGTTGATGATCTGGCACCAAATATTGATGACGTGTCAATTTATTGTTTGGTACGGTGCTGACGTGTTACTTTCTTTCAGAATTGGGTCTTCTTCTTTTTGTTTGTCTTCTTCTTCCTTAATAATTCATTCCCCCATTTCCCCACCTCACACAATCGAGCTCTATGTGTGTATAATCAACCTCAAAAACATCAAATTCATGCACAACAAAGGTTTCATTCTCATTCTCATCTTAAATCAAAAGATCTTATATCATCAAATCATCAACAGCTTCCAAAAAGAAGAAAGAATCAGTTAATCTGATCACACCTCGCCGTGCAAATTGGATCAAAGACGCGGTTATTAACGCAATTGAAGTCTTCAAAATCAATAGCTCAATAGTTAGTCTCGCTGGACAAAACTCAAACCCTCCTCCTCAAAAGCCATACTAGGAGCAGTTGCAGGTGTCCTACTTCTCGCGGGGTGGCTCATCGTCACTGCCAACCAACCTCTGCCGCTACTTCTCCATAGCAGAAATCAGAGCCGCCACCGAAAACTTCAACGAACAATTGGTGGTTGGAGTGGGAGGCTTCGGGAACGTGTACAAAGGCTACGTAGATGAGGGTTCAGTACCTGTTGCAATTCATTAGGGGTTCTCTTTTGATATTTGATTTTTTAGAGTTGGGATGCAGAGTTTCATTTCGCTCTGTTTTTGGGAAAATTCTTGATTTTTCTGATTTCGATTTGGGTTGAGGTTCTTCCATCTTGTTGATCAGTGGCGAGAAGTAGGGTTTGATTTCTTGTTCTTGCGTTCGTGTTTGCGGAGTTGCAGATTGTTCTCTGAAGTGTTTCTATGCACGTTCTAGGGTTCTTTGTTTTGCGATGTCTGATCTGTAGTGACGATGCTGGTTGGACCAGCGGAGCGACGAGGGTGGTCTTGGCGTGGACGACGAGGTCGAAGGGGTCATCAGGGAGGGAGAGGCGGATGTCGGCGTCGCCGGGGAGGGAGAGGCGGATGTCGGCGTCGCTGAGGAAGGAGAGGTTGATGTCGGTGTCGCGATGTTGAAACCCTAAATCAATTTTTCCCTAATATAAAACCCTAACTTTAAAAACTGGTGTTTTATTAATAGGTCAGCACCGTACCAAACAATAAATTGACACATCATTAATATCTGGTGCCAGATCATCAACACACTAACTCCGTTTGATTATACTTAACGGAAAGGACAAATTAGACGCAAATTTTACTAACTGTAGACATATTCCAAACACTTTTAAAAATGAGGACTGAATTGACATTATCCAACGAAAGTGGGGACAAAAGAGGGTATTAAACAAAGTAATTGTTATTAGTAATTGTATTTACTATTTTTAATTATTTTTTGTTATAAAAAATATCTAATTAAGAAATATGGAATAATTATGCAAATGATATTTTAAAACATATAATATTTTATTAGGTTACAACAAATTTCATTTTAATTTCTTGAGAATAAAAATAGAAATAAGTTAAATTCGAGATTTTTTTTCTTCAAATATTTGTACATCTCTTAAGATATAATATATATAAAAAATAAATTCTTATATTTAGGCCTAAATAAATTCTTATATTTAGGCCTAAATAAATTATACGGATCACTTTTTTTCTATCTGATGAAAATAATTTTATATCAAAAGGAAAAAAAAAATCGACTAAATGTTTTACATCAAACTCATCATGGTCCGATCCAAAATGGTTACAACCTGCTTTCCGTTAAAGAATCAAAGTTTTCATTTTTCTATTTAAAACGCCTTTTTTTTCTAATTTACAATGTTCACCTTTTGGTTAAATGGTAACGACGAATAATAATAAACGAGATACTAAAAATAATGATAATAAAAAACTATGTACATTATAATTATAATAGTAAAAATGAGGATGATGAAAATAATGACCATAAACATGGTAAAAAAAAGTGAGTATGATATAACAATAGTAAAATTAATAATATTGTCATAATAATTATTATAAAATAATAATAATTATTTGATATATTTAAAACATAACTAATCATATTAAAATAAAAATAAATTATTTACGCAATACCCAAGATAAAATATTAATTACATAAAAGAATTTAAGCTAAAATAAAAGTAGAAAACAGTTGAAAGTCTAGTTATAAGCTTAGGACTTTTAGACTAGTTTAGTAAAATTAAATGTTAAAATAAATGATAAAATACAAAATGTCGAAATAAATTTACTTATATGGTATTTCAAAAACAAAATAAGTTATATATTATTGATACAAATATATTATATATTAAAACATTTTTTATAAAATTTAAAAAAAATAGAATAACCTATTTTTAAATCGGTATCACCATGTGATTATGTTAATTGATACCGTGGTTAACCAAAAAAATTTTATATATATGTGTGTGTGTGTATATATATATATATATATATATATATATATATATATATATATATATATATAAACTATCTTCTATCAATAAATTAAAGTATAATAAAAAATAATTAAATAGTATAATAATTAAAATAAACAAAATCATATATAATATCCAAAACTAATAATAAAATAAAATAAACTTATTATCTATCATTACTACTATGTATATAAGAAAATGGTAAAGATAAGAAATAAGAGAAATACAAAAAATATGAAATCTTAAAAGAGTAACAATTTAAAGATCATTAATTTCGATATCGAAACTACAAATAACTTGACCTTTTCTTGTAAATTTACCATAAAAATAAATAAATTATTTTACGCATTCATTCTATATAATTATCCTAAAATTATATTTAGCCTTATATATTATATGGAAATAAGCGTATTTCCCAAAATCCCCACCCATCTACTTTGGAAGTCTAGTTTGGGCGAGGGTACCATCAACCCTACGCCTAAATATTTTTCGCTCCCTCTACCACCCAACAGCTCTTGCACCTCTTCCAAAAAAAATTTTAATTACAAAACTGTTTATTTTACTTTAATTTTTTACTTTTTTACCTTTTTATCAAAACTCTAAATCCCAACTTTATTTTCACTCACAGTGCGCAACCCCCACCCCCCCATCCCCTCCACCCTCCTCCACAAAATTCTCACTTTCAAATTTTTCTTCTCCCTAGATTCGATTCTTCTAAATTCCTTTTCTCCTCCAGTTCCATTTTTCCCGTAGTTTCCATTTCATTCGTTCTTTCTTCTCCGTTTCGATCTCCTAGTTGTGCGGTGGTGCTGCAGTGTTGGTGCGATGGTGGTGCTTTAGTGGTGCTTCGTGTTTACGTCTATTATGCACATTTTTTCTTTGGTCCACGAGAGAGGTTGGTCATGATAAACATTTCATTTTAATTTTAATGTATTGAAATATGTTGTGTGTTGGATGTTTGGTCGTTTTGATGTTTGGTCGTTTTCTATGTTTGGTAGCTGTGTGTTTGGCCTTAAACAGATGTTGATATCCGTCTACAGATATTGACATTCGTTTAAGACTGCAACGAATACCTATATCCTTTTCCAGCGAATACTCACATTCGTTTAGAGTAATAGGTTTATATATTCAAAAAACCTCACCTTCAACTACAAGAACCTTCTTGCACATTTTTTTTCTTCCACCACTCCAAAGCTTTTTTGCTACTTTCTCTAGTTACTGGAGAACCTTCTTTAATCAATGCTATCTCCAACCAAACACACCACAATATCTCACGCTACACCACCACATTTTCAACAAACAAAAATTAAAGGAAGAAAAAGATTCAAAAGAATTTCATTCAACAGAATCAGTGGAATGTTAGAGAGGTATATTGATTCACGAACATTAACGAAAGTGGATGGTTGTTGGATAAAAAAATAAAAACAAATTAAATATTATTGAGGGCAAAAGGAGAATGGGGAGGTGGAGAAAGTGATGCGTGGTGTTGGAGGGAGCAACTCCCTAATGGAGAAACTTCCCAAACCCATTCTAAATGAAACCCATTCTAAATGAAACGGGCTCTTCTCATGAATTTCATCATTTTAAATTCTCAATAGTCTTGGATATGGAGAACCAAAAAGATGCAGAACTTGCATGTGATAGATACGGTACTTTAAATTCAATGATTAGATCTGGAAAACCAAAAAATATCATAGATAACAAAGAATTACATTTATAACCACATCAAGAAGTCCAACAGAAAATAGATAATCAAGTAGATCCACAAATCTTTCGTTTCTTGTTTCCAATATTGCATCCTATCCACTATTTTCAAATTCTACTGTTCGAGCCACCAAAAGTTAGAAACTGCCAATACTGATTAGACTAAACCACACGTGACCCTGCTGCCTATATTCATCAGCCATCCACATCAACATTCTCGTCGTTACCCTCGTACTGCACATGAAATCGGAGTACTTTTACAAATGTTTCTTAGAAGTGCTTTAAGGATGTAAAATTGGCACCCAAGAAGAACTAACCTGTGAATAATTGCTACGAGGTATCAAAGCTGGGGGAAGCATAAGCAGTGCAGCCTTCACCTTGTATGCCACTCCATTCTCATTTTCTGTATTTGCAGTTTCATTGATATCATTTCCGTTGTAAAGTTCAATATCAACGTCCTCATCAGCCACATGAGCTGCCATGCTAGTTGATGGCACTTCAATCCTAGGTTGCTTCAACTGCATATTCTTAGCGAAAAATAGGAAAGATCATTTTCGATGAAAATAGTCAACTTCAAAAATATTTTTCAAAATGCTTGATAAGCTGTTTGATGTATGAATGGAACAAAACAAGGGAGGACCACAGAGGACAAAACCATGAAGAATGTAACACACTAAAACAACCTGTACTTTTTTAAGTGTGAACGTAGAGGCAGAACAAAAATGGAATTTGTTCCAGTTACAGCTTCAGGAATGATCTCAGAAATCCTAGCCAGTGCATTCAATATTCGTTATGATCTTTATTCCCTCGATTGCTATTTAAGAAAGATATGACGACTCGAAAACAAGCCCGTGCTCGGGTGTCTCCCCTCTTTTGCCTCACTTTTTTGGCACGTCCCTGCTTGATAAGAACACTCTCTCTCCACGTGCTCCCTTAATAAGTCATAACTACCTACAGTTACATTATATCCACTAAATGCCAAAATGATTAAGTATAATGTCATAGTACTATGTCGGTTGACCCCATAACAGATAACTTGGACATATGCCTACCCATGATACTGGCATCACACCTATTCGAACCAATTTACGCGTTGAGGCTAAACAAAGATGAGCATTCCACACTTTGTTATTTCCATATCCAAGCTCAATATACCAGCTTATTATCCATGTTACCTAGATCGTTCTAATTCCTATGACTATGAGGACACGTAATTAATTGAATGTTTGTTATATGAAAAAAGGCTGTTAGAAGAATTCCTTACTCCTCTCTTGTGCCTGCCTTCAGGATCTAGAGCTCTAATAACTTCAGTTCCATTTTCTGGGCCCCTGAGAGACTCATCATTCAATTGATCTGATGTATTCCACCGAGATCGCTTCTTAGTTCTACCTGTCTCAACCGAATGGCCCTCTTTTGATCTATCTGCATGTCCATTACAAGAAAGTAGCATAAATAACAAAACGCTAATACAATAACCAACTCGTGAACAGATTAAAATAAAAAATAATGAAAATGACTGGCGGGATGCAGAGCAAAACACAACAATGAAATCACAAGTATTGACAGCAGATGTCCCTTTCCTCCAAATGAATTATAAGAATGTCATTCGCAGCTTGCAGTTTTTATTTTTAACCTCCTAGTGTTTCGTTTAGCAAATATAGTATTTCTGGAATTCAGGAAGAGTTAAACAAAACCAAATCACTACATTTTCCATAACTACTACTACTACTACCTTGTTTTAAATCTTCCAAAGCATCTCGTTCAATATGCAGCCTTTTTCTGTGGGATGATGCATCATTATGCTCCACATTATGTTTGACAATTGGAAGAAGACCAGTATTTTCACCATTGCTGACAATATCAATGCTTAAATCTTCTTCATTGGCACCAATTTTAGAAATATCCGAGACAAGCTGATCTCCAAACCGTTGAAGTCGGACTTGAGATCTATGAATAAAATGGTGAAACAAACATGAATACAATGGTATGCAGCTAGACAAAGACACAAAGAAAATGAACATTAAAAGACATTGATGCGTACTAGAAGTCTACAAAGCAAAGTAAATTGTAAAAACGAAACTTGCCTCTTCAGTTCATCTTGTAACTGTGACATATGATTGTGAACTCTAACAAACTTCCTTATTCTTGAAGTAATTCTGAGGTTTCAGAGAGAACAGAGAAATGCCAGGAAAGGCAACATCATGTTATCAATAAATGCCAAATTAACGGAGAGGTGTAACAGTTAACAAAAACTATCAACATAAGGATATTGAAACATTCCAGTACCTTTTGCACTCCTCATCCTCTTCGCATAATTGAGCTTCAAGCTCCTGAATTCTAGAATTAAGGCTATCCACTTCTTGAATACTCTCATCAAGGTAGACCTTCAAAAATAAGAATTTGTACATAACAGTTAACAAATAAAAAGGCTTGGTTTAAATTCAACTGCAACTCCAACAGGATAATTAGCATTAGCTCAAGAAACTTTTTTTTTTTTCAAATTAAATTTAGGCAAGCTAACTGGAAGGTTGACTTCATCAGTATTCCCAGGACATCATATGAAACAACATTTCAATATCAGTACCACAATCAAACCTAAAAACAAAAATGTCAGACAAATCATATTTTATATATATTGTATAGTTCTGCAGATAGAAGCAGGACAACTGCTACAATACTTAGAAGACTTGTTTCAATAATCATTTCAAAACCTATTCACAGTCTGTACATAAATTTACACTACAGGAATCAAGAGAAAAACAAAAGTAAATGTTTAATAACATACTAAACAGAGTGATTGATAGAGGATATATCAAAAGCCACTCTTAAAATCATTAGTTAACAAATGATAGGACAAGAAATAACAAGCTGCAATGGCTTGTGATAGTAGAGTAAACAACTCAACATATTAATAACTTAAACCCAATCAATTCCTTAAAAAGAGAGGAAGCATCATTATGCAACCAAATCAAGGAATAAGTTTCAGTAGAACCCCAAACGTGAATGATTTGGAAGTCCAAGAACACTTGTTAAAAATCTAGGTGTTAAAACATTAGATAACCAAGAGAACCACGAGGATGATGTGACAAAATGCAACTATAAGAGATAAAACTAACCTCCAGCTGGAATTTTCGGTTCTGTAGAGCACTGATACCTGAATCTACTTTCTTCAGCTGCAAAAGTTACAAAAATATAAAAACACATGCAATTTTCCATAACAAACTAGGGAATCTTCCACATATTTTTTGCTACAGAAAGATTAAAGAGAGTTTCCAAACCTGCTCCTCAAGTGTATTCCTAGAACCAGAGGAAAGCATTTTTCTTTCTTTAGCTTGATCTTGAACTCTATCTGAGGCTTTCAAATTTCCAGAAGTATCACTTTGACCAGTAATACCCTGTTTTCTCCTATGTCTTCTGTCACTGCAACAGCAATTAATGATATTTATTTTAGACTAAAAATATGAATAAAGGCATATGCTCCAAGAAAAAATGAAATAACATATGCTCCAAGAAAGGCATATTCCACAGTCAAAATATGAAATTCTCTCAACAAGCTCTCAAATATCAAATGTCAAACTTGGGAAACCCTATAACTCTAATTCCAAAAACACCTTTGAACAATTAGGCTGTCATGCACACAGCATGTGACTACTACAAAAGTTTCCATTCCAACAAAAGAATGGAAATTTCATATTCATCAGATCTCAAATAAATACATAGTAGTAAATTTCATGGCACAGAAAATACATATTGTTGATAGGAGGAGCATTAGACTCCACACATATTGGTTTTTGATGATGAATGGTTAATAATGAATAGAAAATGTTCAAATCATTCTTGCACAACATAATTGGTAAACAAATGTTTAAATCATTAACTATGTTTGTGTTAGATGCATCAATCATGAGAGGGTGATTGAAATAGGCCTAAACATATCAAGAATCTATATTTCTGGTAGTATTAATCGATTACATAAGTAATCTAATTCATTAAAAGAAACCAGAACATATACAAAGCAAAAACAGGGCAAAACTGTCTATTATAATCGATTACATAAGTTGCATAATCGATTAAAACAGAGAGATAGGCATAATCTGTTATACAGATAATCTAATCTGTTAGAAAAGGCAAATGGAAGTGAAACAAAGTATAGTGTCATTTTAATCGATTACATAAGTGGTATAATCGATTAAAACAGAAACAAAGGTCTAATCCATTATGCTTGTAACCTAATCTGTTAGGTTAGTTGAAAGAAGTAGTTTTAAGCATAACTGTCAATATAATTGATTATATAAGTGACATAATCAATTAAAACAGAAGCAAAAGCATAATTGATTATGATATTAATCTAATTGATTAAACTGCGATAGGATCTAATTTTCTATACAAATTAGATTAGAGACCTAACTCTTTAACATGTTAATTGGCAAATACTGACATTCTCTCTGAGTTTTGTGTACAGGTTTTCTCAAGAAGAGTTCTTGGAGGTTTTGAAGCTACATTGGTGATCAAAGAATCAAGAAATCCAACAAGACTCATTGGAGCTCATTTGTTCTAATATTTTTGCACTATTGGAGTGTAATCAAATCAGGTTCTTATTCATTTGGTGTGATTTGATACCTGTGCTGGGTAGGCCAGGTTAGAGATTGAGTGTATCATCTCGTGTTGATTGAGAGTGAGTGAATCCTCTCTTGTATTTGTTGTATTCAGATTTGGTGTGGTGAGAATAGCAATTGAGGGTATCATTGTTTTCTTAAACTCAAATCTTGAATTAGTAGATTACCCTCCAATTAAGGTTGTTGAGAAAAGACTAGATTACCCTCCAACTAAGGTTGTTGAGAAAAGACTGGATATAGGCTTGTGAAGAGCTGAACCAATATAAATCTTTGTGTGTTTTAGTCTTTCTTTCATCTTGATTGATTCAAACACCTTTGATTAGTGATTTCAAGATTCTTTAAAGATTTAAAAAGCTTTTGAAATCCAATTCACCCCCCTCTTGGCTTGAGATACAGGGGCTACTTTTCTAACACATATGCTATGCATGTTTCCTTGAACTGGGTAATCTCTTATCTATTATTCAAGAGGCATCAAGTCACCCGCACCTTTCTCCATTCCCCTACCCTTTTAAAGGTTGCCTTCCAATCAATGTTAATTCTTTCTGTAAATGAAATTACAATTCTCACATTTCTATCCCTTAAATATAGGGTATTTTAATTTTAACATATATACATGGAAGAAGAACAGTAATAGACCATTAGTTCCCACAAAAAATTAAAATATGTATACGAAAGTATCCATAATGATTCATGGTTAATTTACCTTTCGTTCTCCAAAGACCTTGGAGGACTGTATTCTGCAAAATTTAATACATGGAACATGAGGAAGAGAACAGACACAAGATCATTGGGTAAAGAAGCATGTGCACATTTCTCTTTGGTGCATGTGTGTATCAACCAACATAAAAAGGTATGATCTTGAGCATGAAGAAATAAAATAACATTTACAATACAAAATGCATACTCATATTTATGTCCAGTTAAACAGATGTTCAATTCATAGTGAAGTAATGAACAGTTTTCATAGCTTGTAGAAAATTGGAAATACAAAAAGAGAATGATTTTCAATGCAAATCTCACGGTTGAAGATCTATGAAAATCTGGAAAATGATAACATCAGACACTAATAGAGTATATGTGATTGTGCTTTTGAATTTCTGTTGTAAGAAATAGATTAGCCTCAACCAGCTGTGGTTAGTTATGCCAGCAGCAGTTTGTTATGCCAGCTGTAATTTCTGTTATCATAACTGCCAATTCTGTTACTTGCTGTTACCCTAAATGCTTGTAATCTCTATACTATAAACACCCAAACTCTATTGAGAGATTCAGAAAATCAATAACAGGAAAACTCTTTAGTCTTTAATTCCTAGTTTCTTTAAATTTTACCTACCATTCAATCTTTGAAGAATGAAGACATCAGCCTACGAACATAAAGCATAAAATTGCCAGTGAGGAAATAAAAATAAATATTTAGTTGACAGAAAAGATGAACCTCTAAGGTACAACCAATTAAGAAATGACACTAAAATTAAGGAGCAAGAAGAACTATAAAGTTGTGTCTGACCACGGATGCTCTGGCGGCCTCTTGCATCTTGAGCTGGTGAGTACCTTCGAGGAGATAAATGCCTTCTTTCAAGTTTATCCCTCAAGTCATTGCCTAAATAGTCTCTCCTACCTGAAATAAAAAACAAACCTCCATTATTGCAAACTAACAAAAAAACAGAAAACATTCCAGAAGATACAAACAGAACGCAATAAATATGAAAATGAAACCAAGCTTACCATTAACAGGAATAACAAGAGAAACATAATAATGTATAGTAATAGTGCCTCCCACGTAAGAGCATAAAGTGGATAGAAACTAGCACCCTCATATTATGACAGATATAGTAAACCCACGCATGTAGCATATACCTTGAAGTGAAATCAAGGTAGCAATGGATAAAGAACATTTCACATCCCCAACTTGATGAGAGAAGTAAGATATAAAATATAATCTCAAAGGTAGGGATATATCCAAGATGCTTAAGAAATAAAAATCCATCAACAAGATATCTGACGCGATTTCTCCAGACATCATCTCCACTAATAATTCCCTTTTGTCAGTGTCCATGTAGCCATAATATTTCAAGAAGTATCAGCCAAAAGGAATAGCATAAGCTCCATACACTCAGGCAGTAGAATTTATAATGAAATGATTGGAAATTTGCTGAACTTGCTTCTGATCGAAACATGATATTAGCAGGCAATCCATGCAAGCCTAAGAAAGATCTGAGGTAACACTGTAGTTCCATAGATTCAAGGAATGAAGCATAAAAAACATTGCCAAGGAATTACAATTTCATGAACAACACCAGCATCGCCTTTAAGATAAACCAATCAGTAGAATGCCTTCTGAAGATCTCTCATCTAAATGAAATATCCATACTGCTGGAAATGCAATAGTCTCAACAAGATAATGTGATCGTCCTACCATTGAATAAATTAATCTGACATTAATCCCATATGCCATTTGTTATTGCATATCTAATCTTCTGTATCTGCTTACATAGAATCAATGGACATATGGACCAGTCCTATTAGATAAGTGACTATTTTGAAGATTACGACATTCAGCTGAACAAATGGAATAACAGAGTGTCAATAAAACAAGCTGGGGGTGTAAAAGTATAGTTTTCAGGATATGTTGTGATAGTGGCACGGGCAACTCATCCCTATATAATTTACAAATTTATTTTCTCACATATTTCTCTTTCAGTATATTTTTTCACTGGTTTATTGTAATTAATCAAATTTTCCATGCAATTTCACCATGTTAGCACAATTATAGGACGAACTTCAGACTGCAATATAAACAGCACCACCTCACATGGATAATAATTATATATAGGGGAATGCTAAACCGAGCACTAAGGGCACGAATCATTAATAAACATTGAATTTTACAAAAATTCATAGTTAACTATGGCATTAAATGAATTTAACTTTAATAATCATTAATACAGTTTTACTTTACTTAGAGGACACAAATATCCATAAGTGTTACACAGCTGTAATTGATAATTTATTTGATGCACACCAAATATTGTTTGTTTCTTTAATAGAGAGGATTTTGTTAAGTTAACAGGAGTGTTGCAAAAAGGTTCTCAAGAAGTCAAAGAAAAGAAACTCAATGAAGTCTCAAATTCACATATATTGGGTTGCTTACTTTTTTTATTTTCGTTTGTTGCTTTCTCTATTAATTTAAACTTTTTTTTACGTTTAATCATATTTTAATTTTTGGAACATTAAAATGAAAGACAAACAGTTAAAAAGAAAGAGAAAATTATTTTATTATTTGATTATGTTTTAACTTTTTGTGTGTGCATCAAATAAATTATCAATTACAGTTGTATAACACTTATGGATATTTTTGTCTTCTAAATAAAGTAAAACTGCATTAATGATTATTGAGGTCAGAATTCATTTAATATCATATTTAACTATGAACTTTTGTAAAATTCAATGTTTATTAGTTATTATTAACCAGTGCCCGGACAATGTTTAGCAGGACCCTAATATATAAAACAAAGAAAGACATAAGATTAGTGTGGACTACAAATAATCCAAGGACACATCTACAAGTCACCTATAACTGGAAGAAGAAACATAGTGAACTCTGCCAATTTGTGTCAAATTCTCATTCTACAACATTGTTTTGAAAACAGCAATTTAGAAAAGAAATTAGCTAATAGAGGCATGTGAAGAAAATATTCAAAACAGGTTCAAGGGTAAAGATATAAAATTACATGAAATGAGATATAGACAATAAATTATAACAAAAAAGAAAGAAGACAGCTTTGATGGACATGAAATTATCTAGCAAATAAATATCAAATGCTATGTTCTGATTCACTGCCTTACACTCAAGGGTGGGGCTATCAGAGGAAAATTCCAAGGAGGGAAAACAAGACTAGAAAGTTGCTGACATTCAACAAATACAGCAGATATACTTCAAATTCCAGTGAATAATTGAAGTGCAAACTAATCACTGAATTACAGTGGTGATGCATATTAAACTAATGAAACTATTCTTTAAATGATTTAATTTAGAGGGAAAAGGCAACATCCAAAGGATAAAAGAACGTGTTACCTCATAATGCTACAAAAAGTGAAACAAAAAGGATTATTACTGCGATAAAGAGCAGCCAAAAAAGCCAAAGACAGGTAATTATCACTCCTATGCATCTCACTCCATCTTTCCAATGCTAATAAAAATTATTCTACTGTAATCTCTACTCCTAAAAATAAACAAGAATAAAATCCTACAAGAAAACAACGGTGGACTGATATCAAAAAGCATCTCCAATATTTTCCCCCATTTTTATCCACAGAATAAGAATTTCTGAGCCCCTTGATGTATTGGGTGTGAATTTGCAGTTACAGATATTGTTATACAGAGGCTTACATTAGCAAGCAGAAATCGTGGTGGAAAGAGCCACACAAGTGGAAGGAGGTCTTGGCTGTGGATGGAATAAAATTGATAGATGACATATGAACACTTAGTATTACCACTTTGGCAGGATAGGTTAATTAAACAGTGGAAAAGAGATTATTTATAAATGGATTAAGTACTATTAACTTCATTAACGTATCAAAAAAATGATGACCAACGATGACGAAACTGATTATAATATGAAGGACATAATAATTACAAAAAACACCAATAACATGCTCTAAATTTCTGTATTGCATTATCATCCACCCTGTCATTAAGACTTACTTATTTTTCAAGTTCCAAGCACATATACTGCGACCAAAAGCCTTTAAATTTAAAAGGCTCCATGATATCAAACAATTAACTAAAATGCACTGATTTGTCCATCACTTATTTCTTTTCTATGCAGTTTCCTTGTCCATAAAGTTACACTCAAATAAAAGATCTCAACACCTTCAAACACAAACAAACTTCCTCCTTCAATCATAATTCTTCTTACCACACATAACCAGGCATAAACTTGTGTAAGGGTGTGTTTCGAAGTTAAATTGCAGAGGAAAGGGAACAAAAACTTTCATTGTTTATAAATATTTTAATTTCATAAGTCTTTTAACAGTGAAAGAAATAATATGATAGTTTAGTGCACGAACTCCTAATATTTTGTTTATTTGTACAAAATATAATTCTCTAAATCCAATAATTAAAAAAAATCCTCCATTCATTTCTCTCCAAAATCACACTCCCCATCAGACTCTGACGAGCTGCTACTCGAAACCCCATGCAGGAAATGTCGCAATACTCATCAAACATCCCTCAACTAACATCAACACACATAATCTACAGTCCAACTTACCTCAATTCACAATATATAGACTAAACTAATCAATAATTACAATAACATAATAATAAAACAATTGCACTATGTATGAGCAACGCAAACTAGAAAACTATACCACTAAATGAGCCAGGGAATCGTCGAAGCTCGGCACTCCCATGCGCAAAGGAGCAATTATGGCGATTGCAGCGACCTCTCTGATACAGAACACATAACTTCGTCTTGAACTGCTTTCGCTCAACCATCGTCAACTATGTTTTGAGCAATGATTCGATAAATAATATTCAATTGGATTCAACTGCGCGAAGAAGACGTAACCCTAATCCTTATTCCCCAACATTTCACCAACGGCGTGGATGCTGAGAAAACGAGAACGGAATAATAAGGTAAAAAAATGGAAAAAAAATAGAAGATAATTAAAAATTAAAAAGTACTTGTCTGGTTCGTTCCGTGCAATTTGGTGAGAGTTACCTTGAAGACGAAGATTGAGAGAAAAAAATCGCGAGAAGTTGCACTTTTACACTGAAAGCAGTTCCTTAAGCTTCACCACAAATGGTTTTTCTTCATCGACGACTTGACTTTGTTACTTGCCTCCACTCGCCTATTTTCTCAATTCAGATGTACGGCTCTTGTTAGGGCTTTCGAAAATTGGAATGAGAGAAAATATATATATTTAGTATATAAATTAGTATAAGTAAATATTTTTAATGTATAGATTGTAATTTAAATATATGATGAATAATCTATTGTTATCTTAATTATTATTTTTTAAACTCTTTTCTTAATTATAAATGACAGATTAGAAAATATACGTGGTTTAAAAAAATTCTAGAGAAGCTATCATTTGAAAAATATAATTGAAAACATTCTAGAACAATTTTTATGTAAGATATATTCAAGAATTTTAATTTGTTGAAAATATGTTAATAATATTACGTGTCATAGGAGACTGGTTGGGAAAATATGTCTTGTTTAGTTAAGTAATAGTTTCTCATTATTCCACTTAATTACAGTTGACATGAAATAATCAGCGTTTAATTATGAATTATTGATAGTATTTGTATTTATTAATTTTGGTTGTACATCTAATTGTTTTTAAAAAACAATCCTACAAATTACACTGTTTGAATGAGAGTTTAGTGAACAAATGATTTAAAAGTTCTACTAACATTACCATTCCAAAAAATAATTAAATAAAACATTAGTTAATGCGTGTCCTTTTTTATGAAACTTTATGTAGATGTAAAAGTTGTAAGAAAATATTAAAATTAATTGAAAAATTAAAATTCACGAGATGATAAAAATATTTATACAACCATATATTAATATTAAATAGTTAATATTTATACACAAATTATTTGCGGTAGCTATTTTATACTCAAATCATAGCATGTAATTTAATACCTACGGTTGAATATCATATTATTTGTACTTTAAAATATTTATTACTCATAAAAACAAAATTTAAAATTTTATTTATATTTTACGAAATTAAATTTAATTAAAATTAAAACTTTAGGGTTAAATATGTTTTTAGTCCCTAAACTATTGGCCGTTTCTGGTTTTCGTCCCTCTTTCAAAGTAAGGTACGATTTGGTCCTCAATCTTTAAAAACGAGGACTAAAAACGAACGTTTTAGTCGAAAAAACGAACGTTTTGAGGACTAAAACGAGGACTAAAAACAAAATTTTGAGGACTAAAACGAACGTTTTTTAAAGATTGAGGACCAAATCGTACCTTACTTTGAAAGAAGGACGAAAACCAGAAACGGCCAATAGTTTAGGGACTAAAAACATATTTAACCCAAAACTTTATTTAGATTGTATGAGTTAAGTTTAATTAAAATTTATATTATATTATATTTTATTTTTTAATTTTATTTTAAAAATTATCAAATATTTTGTCTTAATATATCTATGGATATTAAATATCTATGAGTGTGGATATCCATGAAAATAAGTAGATATGATATCTCGAATATCCACAAGTTTTAAAAAAATTGTATCTAGTTTTTAAATTAGTATCGGATGAGTAATAACATGAATATCAAATTGAATGTATTTTTATGTCAAATAATAGATAAACATTATTTATGTCCTACTGATTTTCAGGAACTTTAGCTTAATACTTTTTTCATTGAATAATTAGGTAGTTTAATATATTTTTTTGTTTTTGTTTTACTATTTAAATAAATGAGTATAGCCTTTAAATTAAGAATAATAAAAGTATATAAGAAATTAAAAAAAATAAATCGATTTAAGCATGGGTTTAATAAATAAAAGGATGTTTGTCTTTGTTAATAACTAAAAGTGAATGTATTTTAGTCTGCAAATGTGGCTTTGGTTGTAGGTTTTGCAAAACAAAATATTATTTTTAGATTTTTACACTTTTAGGTTTTCCTTTTTCTGTCTTTACCATTAGTTGTAACGTCCCAATTATATACATCATGCATATATAATAAAGACGTCATCATGCATAATATAGGAAAGCAGTCAAGAGTAATTTAAGGATTACAGTCATCCTCAGAATAGTGCGGAATTGACAACAAGAGTATTAAAATTTCTCCATGAAAATCACGGAGAATTTAAAACTTAAGACACACACAAATGTAATTAAACGAGTTCACGAAATAAGAATTAGTAATGCTAGGTTGCAGCACTGCCGTCTCCATCAAGAGCTGCTCCCAAGGTATCCTCCCCGCCATCTGCTCCCATCCAAGTGGATGATCATCGCCAAATAACGTATCCAAATTGGCACACAACACAAACAATGCAAGGGTGAGCTAGAGATAAAAAGCATGTTATCATACATAGATTCATATGAAAGAACAGTAAACTGACATCACAAGATTTGTTACTTTATACCCCGACTTGTTACTTTATAGACCGACTCGTCCGGACTAGAATGATTACCGAGCTATGGCGGGTCTTGCACTCGTGGTGGTTTTATGGAACTTGAGCACTACCGCTCTGGCACTACCGCCTGGTGAAACTTTGGGGCACTCCCGCCCGGCCACAATCACGAGGTTAATCCGTTATCACTCACCTTGGATCATATGGAAGCACCCAAGACTAGGACCTCCTGCTACTCCTCACCACATGGTTCAATCCTCTCTACATGAGAAGAAAGACCATTGGAGCTTCAGGATGACCCCCAAAACTAAGCTACCATGTAATCATTCTATACAACCCCAAAACACCACCATGTATCCTCTCCTTGAGGATCATGGAATTACGTCCATGAATCATATTGTTACTCTGAAACTTAACCACAATTATGAATAATCAGATACCGCCATATTAACACAACAAATCCGACATATTTCATACATTCACATATTTCATGTCATAGATAATATTTCAAACATTGGTACATAATTCAATCCAAAAGCAAAGGAACTTAAAATTCAACATATTTGTAAAATACTATTTGGACAAGTACTATTCACTGCATACTATTGGACGAACGCTCACTCAATGTTTTAAGGACGAACGCTCACTTCTATATCCAGGACGAACGCTCAAATCACTGTGTTAAGGACGAACGCTCACTTCAATATTTAGAACGAACGCTCAATGGCCGAACGCTCACTGAACGAACGCTCAACTATTTGGACGAACGCTCAACTATTTAAACGAACACTCAACATGTAACTAAGGACGAACGCTCACTGGACGAACGCTCTAGGACGAACGCTCACTAGACGAACGCTCACTTGGACGAAGGCTCACTGGAACGAACGCTCGCTGGGAAGGACGAACGCTCTAGGACGAACGCTCACTGGACGAACGCTCGCTGGACGAACGCTCACTTGGACGAAGGCTCACTGGAACGAACGCTCGCTGGGAAGGACGAACGCTCTAGGACGAACGCTCACTGGACGAACGCTCGCTGGACGAACGCTCACTTCAATATTTAAATAATACCGAACGCTCACAAACTAAGGCCGAACACTCACAAAATAAGGCCGAACGCTCAAGATCAATTACTTAGGCCGAACGCTCGACTACCGAACACCAAATTCAATACTGGACGAGCGCTCAAAGATCAAACCTTGACAAGACCGAACGCTTACTATTTATACATACAGAAACAAAATCTACTAAGACCGAATGCTAATATCACTAAAACTCAACAAGAACGAATGCTAACGAACTCCTAACAGTATGAGACCGAACGCGCAACTTGGACGAACGTTCAATATCTGGACGAACGTTCTTAGGCATTTGGACGAACGCTTAGCAGGCCGATTGGACGAACGCTCAGCAGGCCTCTTCCTTGGATGAACGTCCAATTCTTACAAATTGGACGAACGCTAACTGAAAACCATAAATGGACAAACGTTCCTAGCTATTGTGGACGAACGTCCAATTTGAAACCAAATTGGACGAACGCTCGATAATTTGGACGAACGTCCAATTTGAAGCCAAATTGGACGAACGCGCCTGTAGAATTTCAGAATTGGCAGAAACCCAGAAACGAAACCAGAACCCAATTATTCATCCCATTCTTCCCAGATTTGCATCAAATACAACATATATCATCAATTAAACAAAAGATCTAGCTCCCCTTACCTCTTGAAGACTTCTTTGAATTTATCTCCAAAGGGTTTGATCTCCTTCCAACTTCAAAAGTTCTCCACTTCTCCTCTTTCCGAGAACTTGCAGCCACTCTTCCACTCCTCAAGATGCAGCACCAAAGCCTCCTTGCACTTCAACAGCTCTCCACCTCACGTTCTCTCAGTTTTGCAAGAATGATTTCCACCCCAAGCGCAGAACCCATACTCCCTTTTTATCTCCCACAAGCCTCCCATTTTTCCTTTCTATGGGGAAGCAACGTTGGTTGTCTCCTTGTGGCCAACGTTCCTTCCTTCCCCCCTTTGTTTTGTCTTTTTTTTTTTTTTTTTTTTAAAGTACGATTCCTTACATTCTCCCCAACAACAAAAATTTTCGTCCTCGAAAATTGCGTTTATTGAAATAAGTGGGGGTATGTTTCTCTCATCTCATCCTCCAATTCCCATGTGGAGTCGCCTATTCTACCATTCCAGATGACCTTGACGAGTTTGACAGTTCTCCCTCTAAGTTGTTTATTTTGGCTCTCTTCAATCCTCACAGGTTGCACTTCTACCGACAGATCCTCTCTGACTTGCACATTTTCCGCTTCAAGTATATGAGAAGAATCAGACACATATTTTCTGAGCTGGGATACATGGAATACCGGATGCAAGTTTGCTAACTGGGGTGGCATGGCTATCTCATAAGCTACCGACCCTAAACGTCGTAGGATCTGATAGGGGCCAAGATACTTAGGAGATAACTTCCTAACCCGAATTGCTCTCCCTACACCGGTAGTCGGAGTCACTCGGAGGACTACATGATCCCCAACTGCAAATTCTAACGGCCGGCGCCTCCGATCAGCATAGGACTTCTGCCTATTCTGTGATGCTCGCATCCTTTCTTGTATAAGTTTTACCTTCTCTGTAGTCTGCTGAACTATTTCTGGTCCTGTCAAAATTGCTTCTCCATCCTGAAACCAACAGAGAGGTGTTCTGCAGCGTCTTCCATACAGGGCTTCAAACGGAGCCATACCAATACTGGCATGATAACTGTTATTATAAGTGAACTCAACCAGTGGTAATATCTCATCCCATACTCCTAGGTGGTCCAAAATACAAGTCCTCAACAAATCTTCAAGCGATTGGATTGTCCGCTCGGACTGGCATCTGTTTGGGGATGATAGGCCGAGCTCATCTGTAGTCTGCTTTCCATTTCACTCTGAAGGGTTTGCCAAAACCTGGATGTGAACCTCGGGTCTCTATCTGATACAATACTCGAAGGCACTCCATGCAACCTTACTATCTCCTTAACATATAGTTGTGCCAACTTTGTCATAGACATTCTCAAATCAATTGCCAAGAAGTGAGCACTCTTGGTCAATCGGTCCACTATTACCCATATTGCGTCATGTTTTCGAATAGTGCGTGGCAAATGGGTAACAAAGTCCATCGCAATGCTATCCCATTTCCATTCGGGAATCTCTAACGGTTGCAACAAACCTCCAGGTCTTTGATGTTCCACTTTTGCCTTTTGACAAGTCAAGCAAGAAGCCGAAAACTGTGCCACGTCCCTCTTCATACCCGACCACCAGAAGGACTTCTTGAGGTCTTGGTACATCTTTGTCATGCCTGGATGCATGCTAAAACGGCTTTTGTGACCCTCCTCAAGGATTAACCTCTTCATTTCTGAATTGCTAGGGATACATACTCTGCCTTTGAACCTTAAGATACCATCAGTCCCCAATGCAAAATCTTTTCCTTGTTCCGTCCCAATCAAACTGGATGACGTTTGGAGCTCAACATCCTTCGACTGCTCTTCTTTAATACGCTTCAATAAGTCATTGGACACCACCAAATTACTGCATCTGATGCTGTCAGCTTCAAATTCTACCTGCAACCTCAAATCTCTGAAGCTTTTTACTAACTCAAGCTCTCTGATCATTAAGGCTGAAATATGCACTGACTTCCTGCTCAAAGCATCCGCCACCACATTTGCCTTCCCAGGATGGTATAAAAGATCAAAGTCATAGTCCTTAAGGAACTCCATCCATCTCCTTTGTCTCATGTTAAGCTCCTTCTGATCAAAGAGATATCTCAGGCTCTTATGATCACTAAACACCTGAAATTGCGCACCATACAGGTAGTGTCTCCGAATCTTCAAAGCAAAAACTACAGCTGCTAACTCCAAGTCATGAGTGGGGTAATTCTTCTCATGAACCTTGAGTTGTCTTGATGCATACGCCACTACTTTCTTCTCCTGCATCAGTACACACCCTAATCCCTGATGAGAGGCATCACAGAAAACTTCAAAAGGTTTACCTGTGTCAGGGATAACCAAAACTGGTGCACTAGTCAATCTGTTCTTTAGCTCTAGAAAGCTAGTCTCGCAACGATCTGTCCAAACAAAAGGTTGATCCTTCCTAGTCAGTTGTGTCAACGGCGCCACAATCCGGGAAAAATTCACAATAAAACGGCGATAGTAGCCTGCTAAACCCACAAAGCTCCTGATTTCTGTAACCGTCTTAGGTCTCTCCCACTGAAGTACTGCTTGCACCTTAGCGGGATCAACAGCAATTCCTCCAGCCGAAATCACATGTCCAAGAAAAGGAACCTCTTCCATCCAAAACTCATACTTGGACAACTTGGCGTACAATTTTCTTTCTCTCAGCACTTCCAGCACTGCCCTAAGGTGATCTTCATGTTCTTCCCGAGTTTTAGAATAAACCAGGATGTCATCTACAAACACCACCACAAACTTGTCCAAGAAGGGTCTGAAAATTCGATTCATATAGTCCATGAAAATGGCTGGAGCATTAGTCACACCAAAAGGCATAACTACATACTCATAGTGGCCATACCTGGACCTGAATGCCGTCTTCTGCACATCATCGGCTTTCACTAAAATTTGATGGTAACCCGACCTCAAATCAATCTTGGAGAATACCGTAGCTCCGTGCAATTGATCCATCAGATCATCGATCCTCGGCAATGGATACTTGTTCTTGATCGTCAACTTATTCAACTGTCGATAGTCAACGCACAACCTTGAGCTACCATCCTTCTTCTTTACTAGCAACACTGGTGCACCCCACGGCGAAGCACTCGGCCGGATAAATTGTTTCTCTAACAGCTCTTCAATCTGCTTCTTTAACTCAGCCAGCTCAGCTGGAGCCATCCGATAAGGGGCTATGGATACTGGTCCTGCTCCTGAGACAAGATCGATAGAGAACTCCACTTCTCGCGGAGGAGGTAAACCAGGAACTTCTTCAGGGAAAACATCCATGAAGTCATTCACAACCAGAAGGTCTACACTCTGGTTCACAAGAGCTGAAAAGTTTACATTGGGAGTCCCATCCTCATGGAACATGATTAGGAAACAACTGGCACCCTCGAAGATGTCTTGCTTCAATGCGCCGAGTGATAACGACAAGTCTTCATCTTCTTTGGGAAATATTAACTTCTTACCACCGCAATCTAAAAGAATACGATTGGCTGCTAACCAATCCATTCCCAGAATTACCTCTAGCCCCTGCAGAGGTAAGCAAATAAGGTTCACTATGAACCTGCGCCCCTCTACCTCGATAGAACATCTAGAGCACACATTAGATGTTCTAACTAACCCAGCTGCTGGTGTAGACACCACCAGATCACACGGAAGCTCTCTGACAACTAAACCAAGCCTCTCTACACAAGCCTTAGACACAAAAGAATGTGTCGCTCCCGAGTCAAACAACGTCACACACGAGGCTCCAAATAACAAACAACTGCTGACAATTAAATTACCTGCACTGGTTGCCTCAGCCCCAGTCAACGCATAGACTCTCCCGGTTGCCTGAGGTCTGTGTCCACTCCTCTGAATAGATCTGTCAGCCTGGCGTGGTTGTGGTCCTGCCCTCCTAGTAGTAGGACAGTCTCTGGCATAGTGTCCCTCTTGCCTGCAGATATTACACCTCCTGTACCCTTCTAACTGAGGGCAAGACATCTGGAGGTGTGGTCTACCACACTTGAAGCATCTAACGGAACTGGCAAACCTGGATTGCCCCGATGACTGCGAGGATGAACTCCTGGACCTGAAGGAAGAAGGTCTAGAGAAAGGGGTCCTTCTAGAACTGGAGTCTCCTCGGGGTATCACAGGTCCACCAACCCTAAGTGGTTGGCTTGGTTGTCTCTGAGGTCCTTCTGGTTCTCCCTTAGTCTTTTCCATATCACGGGCCATCTCTACCAATGCGGAGAATTCTCTGATGCGCAATCCTTTCACCAGTAACTTTATATCCTTCCTCAAGCCATTCTCAAACTTGCGACACTGCCATTCTTCATTTATTGACATGGTGGTGAAGCGAAGCAGGTGTTTAAAACGATCTGCATACTCCGATACTGATCTGTTGCCCTGAGTCAACTCAAGAAACTCTACCTCTTTAGCATACCTGACACTATCTGGGAAGTATTCAGTGTAGAATTTAGTTCTGAACAACTCCCAAGTGATAGGAGTCTCGTTCCTCTCCAAGATCGTCTTCACACTGTTCCACCAATGTCCAGCTTCTCCTGTCAGCAAGTACTGGGTGTAGGTCAGCTTCTTCTCATCCGGACATCCTTTGGCTTCATAGATTCGCTCCATATCTTGGAACCAATGATCGGCCTCATCAGAACTGCACTTGCCACTAAACTTGGCGGGATGATGTTGGAGAAAACTCTCCAAACTCCACTCCTGAACTGGAACGGTAACAGAGGAAGAAGCACCCGGAGAAGGTCTTCCATTAGCCATCATTTCCATGAGGTACCTCTGAGTGTCTTCAGCTGATACTCTTGCAGCTTCTAGGTTCTGAAGAGCGATGGTGTTTTGTCCCACCAATGCAGCATTCTGAAGTTGCATAGCCTCAAGTACAGCCTCCAGTCTTGTGGTGTTCTCAGAAGGCTCCGATTGAGAAGGAGGAGAAGGAGATGGTCTAGGTGCCATTTTCTGCTCATACAGAGAAAACACCATTAGTCCAACCCAAGGAAACAAGGAAAACCATCCGACACAAGGCTAAGAGTACACAGCACAAGCAAAGTACACACATACCCTACAGGATCCTCTAAGGACAGAAACTGCTCTGATACCATCAATGTAACGTCCCAATTATATACATCATGCATATATAATAAAGACGTCATCATGCATAATATAGGAAAGCAATCAAGAGTAATTTAAGGATTACAGTCATCCTCAGAATAGTGCGGAATTGACAACAAGAGTATTAGAATTTCTCCATGAAAATCACGGAGAATTTAAAAGTTAAGACACACACAAATGTAATTAAACGAGTTCACGAAATAAGAATTAGTAATGCTAGGTTGCAGCACTGCCGTCTCCATCAAGAGCTGCTCCCAAGGTATCCTCCCCGCCATCTGCTCCCATCCAAGTGGATGATCATCGCCAAATAACGTATCCAAATTGGCACACAACACAAACAATGCAAGGGTGAGCTAGAGATAAAAAGCATGTTATCATACATAGATTCATATGAAAGAACAGTAAACTGACATCACAAGACTTGTTACTTTATACCCCGACTTGTTACTTTATAGACCGACTCGTCCGGACTAGAATGATTACCGAGCTATGGCGGGTCTTGCACTCGTGGTGGTTTTATGGAACTTGAGCACTACCGCTCTGGCACTACCGCCTGGTGAAACTTTGGGGCACTCCCGCCCGGCCACAATCACGAGGTTAATCCGTTATCACTCACCTTGGATCATATGGAAGCACCCAAGACTAGGACCTCCTGCTACTCCTCACCACATGGTTCAATCCTCTCTACATGAGAAGAAAGACCATTGGAGCTTCAGGATGACCCCCAAAACTGAGCTACCATGTAATCATTCTATACAACCCCAAAACACCACCATGTATCCTCTCCTTGAGGATCATGGAATTACGTCCATGAATCATATTGTTACTCTGAAACTTAACCACAATTATGAATAATCAGATACCGCCATATTAACACAACAAATCCGACATATTTCATACATTCACATATTTCATGTCATAGATAATATTTCAAACATTGGTACATAATTCAATCCAAAAGCAAAGGAACTTAAAATTCAACATATTTGTAAAATACTATTTGGACAAGTACTATTCACTGCATACTATTGGACGAACGCTCACTCAATGTTTTAAGGACGAACGCTCACTTCTATATCCAGGACGAACGCTCAAATCACTGTGTTAAGGACGAACGCTCACTTCAATATTTAGAACGAACGCTCACTCGACGAACGCTCAATGGCCGAACGCTCAATGGCCGAACGCTCACTGAACGAACGCTCAACTATTTGGACGAACGCTCAACTATTTGAACGAACGCTCAACATGTAACTAAGGACGAACGCTCTAGGACGAACGCTCACTAGACGAACGCTCACTTGGACGAAGGCTCACTGGAACGAACGCTCGCTGGGAAGGACGAACGCTCTAGGACGAACGCTCACTGGACGAACGCTCGCTGGACGAACGCTCACTTGGACGAAGGCTCACTGGAACGAACGCTCGCTGGGAAGGACGAACGCTCTAGGACGAACGCTCACTGGACGAACGCTCGCTGGACGAACGCTCACTTCAATATTTAAATAATACCGAACGCTCACAAACTAAGGCCGAACACTCACAAAATAAGGCCGAACGCTCAAGATCAATTACTTAGGCCGAACGCTCGACTACCGAACACCAAATTCAATACTGGACGAGCGCTCAAAGATCAAACCTTGACAAGACCGAACGCTTACTATTTATACATACAGAAACAAAATCTACTAAGACCGAATGCTAATATCACTAAAACTCAACAAGAACGAATGCTAACGAACTCCTAACAGTATGAGACCGAACGCGCAACTTGGACGAACGTTCAATATCTGGACGAACGTTCTTAGGCATTTGGACGAACGCTTAGCAGGCCGATTGGACGAACGCTCAGCAGGCCTCTTCCTTGGATGAACGTCCAATTCTTACAAATTGGACGAACGCTAACTGAAAACCATAAATGGACAAACGTTCCTAGCTATTGTGGACGAACGTCCAATTTGAAACCAAATTGGACGAACGCTCGATAATTTGGACGAACGTCCAATTTGAAGCCAAATTGGACGAACGCGCCTGTAGAATTTCAGAATTTGCAGAAACCCAGAAACGAAACCAGAACCCAATTATTCATCCCATTCTTCCCAGATTTGCATCAAATACAACATATATCATCAATTAAACAAAAGATCTAGCTCCCCTTACCTCTTGAAGACTTCTTTGAATTTATCTCCAAAGGGTTTGATCTCCTTCCAACTTCAAAAGTTCTCCACTTCTCCTCTTTCCGAGAACTTGCAGCCACTCTTCCACTCCTCAAGATGCAGCACCAAAGCCTCCTTGCACTTCAACAGCTCTCCACCTCACGTTCTCTCAGTTTTGCAAGAATGATTTCCACCCCAAGCGCAGAACCCATACTCCCTTTTTATCTCCCACAAGCCTCCCATTTTTCCTTTCTATGGGGAAGCAACGTTGGCTGTCTCCTTGTGGCCAACGTTCCTTCCTTCCCCCCTTTGTTTTGTCTTTTTTTTTTTTTTTTTTTTTTTAAAGTACGATTCCTTACATTAGCCATAACTGATTCAAATTGAACATGAAAAATATTAATTAAAGTAATAAAAAATAATTGAAATTAAGATCATTAGATTACTTTCAGTTGCTGATAAAAAAAATAGATTATTTCAGATGCATTATCTGATTAAAATTATATTTATTATTTCATATAAACTATTCAATTACATATATATAATTTAATTATATGATTTATTTAAATTTTTAATATATTATCAAAAGTTATTTTGCAATTTTAGTGATTCAATGTTCAAGAAATAGACCGATAGCAAACATTTGAATTACTACAAGCTACAATCTACAACCTACATGAACGAGACAAATTAAGATGTATTACAATCAAACTTCAATAAAAAAAATAGATTTTCTTCTAAAGTAGAGAATGATGATTATAATTTGTCAAAGTCACGGACTCGATCGATCACATGTTAGTTACTTAAGTTAGTTCAACCTGATTTATTTATTAGCGAATTAGAAAAATTTAAATTTGGCTCGACTTATCACGGATTAGCGAGTTAAACGAGTTGGTTTACTTGCTCACTTAATTACTTTCTTTTTAAATAAAAAAATTTAAAAATTTTTGTAATTCAAATTTAAATAAATTTGATCCCAAAAATTATGTTAAACTCAAGACAATTCAAAATAATACTAATTCAAAATAATACTCAATAATGACGTAGTGTGAGTTAGTCTCCAACATTAAATAAAAATGACAAATAAAAAGATAAAAGAAAATTATTGCATTAAATTTTGAGTTGAAGTCACCATTATGACATTTTTACAAATTGTTGCAATTGTTTTTTGGATTTCCTCCAAATGGTAAGCACAAACCACATACTAGGCCGTTGGACCAACCTTTTTAGTGTGTGATTTATTTAATTTTCTTTAAAAAAAAGTGAAGCACACTCTAAAAAGAATATAAATTTAGTTTCTGTTGATCACAACTTCGTTAAAGTCAACTTAGTAAGTCTTAACACCATATAAAAGATTCTTTTTTTCAAATAAGAAAATTAAAAAGTATAAAATTATTTTTAATTTTGTTTATAAATGAATATTTATATTAGTATTGGTTTAACAAAAATAATTCAAATGAATATTAAAAATAAATAAATAAAGTCGATATTAATTAATATAAATATTAAAATAAATAACTCAATAGAATGTTAAACTAAATAAGTATTAAACATAAATAAATTAATATTAATTAAGTGAATATTAATTTAGAAAATATTAAAAATAAATAAGATTAATGTTCATAAAACAAATTGTGAGATCTCGGAAAATTAACCCATGATTATACTGTCTAATCTGTCATTAATGCACTGCTGAGTCACCTGGCTGCTTCCATAAATGCACCGCGCCACACGTCCAGTGCATTAAAAACGCACTTTGCACTGCATGCACGAGCGCCATGTGTCACGTTAGAAGCTTCGGAAGTCAGAAGTGGGAGTGCAGGTGTCAGCAGAGGAGACGCTCGTTCGTTTGGGCGTGAAAATTAACAAAACTGAGTTTCGAAAAACGCTCTCTCACCTGCACGCACTCTTCTTCTTCCTCAGAACCAAAACCCTTCATTTTCTCTAACTTCTCTCTAGAACCAGTTCACCTTCTCTCTACTGTAACTCATCATCTCCTTCTCCGATCACGTTTCAGAACCGTAGAAACACTCCTGGAGACGTGAGCGTCATTCTGGACCGAACAGAATTTGGATCGGAACTGGTAAGTCCTCGTCGCTAACCGTTCGTTCTTTTGGTTTCATGCGAACCCTAGTTCTGGTTGCATGCATGGGTTATAGGTCTGAGTTGTTTATTATTTCTGGTATTTAGATTGAGTGCAAGTTGTTAAGCGAAACCTGAGGGTAGGACGCTGTTAGAGGTCGCACTAAAACCTTGCTTGTTGGGAGTACACTGCTATCCAGGTAAGGGAAGCTTAATAATTTAGTTTATACGTAGATGATTGTGTGCAAGCATGATAGAAATAGAATGTATGAGATGTATGCTGTGTTTGAGTATGTCTGAACGATCGCTGTTATGTATGAATGAATATGGTATGTGTTGGTTGATACGTATGAATTGGATAATGGATGATTATTGCATAGTATGATTTATTAATATGAATTCTATATAGTATGTGAATTAAATGATGAATCAAAAATTATAAGATTATGAATCGTATGAGAAATGTTAAGTTTAGATGAAGATGAAAATCTGAATATAATGATTCTACCATATGATAAAATACGTTCGTCATCGTACGGTCTTATACAGTTCGGTTTCTAGTCAATTGCTTAAAAAGGAATTCTTTTATTTGAAAAGAGTTCTGAAATTGAACGAGCGTCCCATGAAACACTATGTTGAGCGATCGGCTCAGCCTAGTGGCAATCTTGTAAATTAAATTTAAGTCATTATCCCTTATATTTATAAAATAGTAGCGCTCGGTCTTATACCAAGCGTTCGTCTTAAGTAGCGCTCGGTCTTACACTAAGCGTTCGTCCTAAATAGCGCTCGATCTTATATCTAGCGTTCGTCCTGAGAAGTGTACGGTCTTATACCGAACGCTCGTCCATACCTTTGAATTGTAGAACGTACGTAAATAGCGTTCGTCTCAAATTATCAGTAAATGAATATTCACTTTCGGTCATTGACTGACAGTCGATCCTGTTGAACAAATTGTCCTCGTTATAACTAGATAATCTTCTTTTGATATCTCTATCCATTTAAATTGGTCTAAAGTCTTTGAACCTCAATTATTTTTTTTAAACATTATGTTATATCTCTAAGAGTCGGTTCATTCAACTGATTCTAGTAGTGGTCACGTTCGTCATGTAAAATGCGTCAGCTTTATTCTTTTGAAAAGAAGACCTTTCGGTCTCACTCTTGACGTTCGTCCTCGTTGTGTAGAGGATTGAACGCTCGTCTTTTTATGGAAGTGGAACATAGAATGAAAATATAAATAAAAGGAAGTATTAAGATGTGCGAACACTATAAGAATGGAAATTATGATTGTGGTATTTGAACGAGCGTTCCATGGAGGAACGACTCTCATATATATTGAATATTAAATTTGGTAAAGTATGACTGTGGATAAGTTAAGACTCGCTGTCCATCCTGATGTTCCGTGAGTACTATCTTCATGTAGAGGAAGTATGTCATGTGTGGGAACGGTAGGAGGTCCTTAGTCCATAAGTTAACATGGGCGACGTAAGAACGGACTGACCTCGAGTGACAGTTGTTTGGTGTATCCCAGTTACTACATCACTCGGGTGGACGCTTGTAACTACACAGATTCATACATGTCCGGACGGTCGGTCTAGTATCTATATATATATATATATATATATATATATATATATATATATATATATATATATATATATATATATATATATAAATGTATGTGGGATGATGTATATGTTGAGTTATGTGTTTGAATGATCTGAAATGTTAATACATGTGTTGACGTATGAATTAAATTACTTAAGCTTACCCTTTCGTTTTTCCTTGTGTTGTCGTATTGTCTATGTACGTTCGTCCTGTCAATGCAATGATCATCCGTGTGGATGTGAGCAGATGGAGGAGCGTCACTTGAAGAAGTGCTAGAAGAAGAAAATTTGGAAGACGCAAATCTGGTAGATGTGGAAGTTAAAGCCGAGCCTTAGAGCGCTCGCGTATTGTATATTGTTAGTTTATTAGTTTTATTTTTGAACGTTCGGTCATAGTTTTGTAAGGCCGTTCGTCTCCGAACTCTTGTCTTTCTAGCGTTCGTTATTTCTGTATGTTCAGCCGTTCGGCTTTTAACGTTCGTTATGAGTATTGTAAAGACTGCACTGTTTTATTGGTTAATGTAATTAATTCTGATTATGGTAATTACTATATTTTGGGATGTTACACAAATACTAACTAAAATAATTAAAACTAACATTAGTTTATCATATATTTTTTTAATATTTGTATTATTTAAATTATATCAGTGAGAGTATAAATTCTAAATGATTTTCAATCTAATGATAGTATATATTTAAACAAATTTCATTATTAATAAATTTATTCTCTCACTTTCTATATAAATTTTATTATCCATTCATTTACGTTTATGAATCTCCTTTCAATTCCTTCACTCATATTTATCTTCTTCATTCACGCACAAATCTTTCATCTACATTATTCTCTTCATTTCCTTCATTTTCATTTTTATCTTCATTGCTTTCATCCAGATTTTTCTTTTTATCTTCTTTATTAATATCTATTTCTTTCATCTATATATTTATCTCCTTCATATACATTTATTTACACTTATTTTCTTCATTTATTATAATTTTTTTATTTGTATTTATTGAATATAAATAATTTCAGAGATTATTTTTGAA
This sequence comes from Vigna angularis, assembly GCF_016808095.1. Lineage (NCBI taxonomy): Eukaryota > Viridiplantae > Streptophyta > Magnoliopsida > Fabales > Fabaceae > Vigna > Vigna angularis. Next base: position 29,890,558 of record NC_068974.1, on the reverse strand, counting down.
ATTATTGTCATTAATGTCGGCCACCAAATATACACAAATTAAAACTAATATTAAAAATTAGTGTCGTCCACCAAATTTACAGAAATTAAAACTAATATTAAAAATAAATTTTATCATCGATAGTTAAGTAGAGGCCAAATTACATGATTTTAAAAACAGAAATACATTAGTGTTGATTTGGTTGCCGTTAAATAACTATAATTAAAAAAAATTAAAGAATCAACTAGAATTGGTCTTTAAAAGTTAACCCTACCTAAAATCCACTTTAAAAGTCAACAACATAGAATTAGAATTCATAATTTTAGAATTATATAGTCATACAACACAAACTCAATAATAATAAATATTTTACTAAAAAAAAGCAAATTATCTACAAATTATTACATACGAATTCTGATCCGTAAGGACCTCTAACATAGTGATTTTAAAAATGAAATTACATATGGATTTTGAAAATGGAGTTACATATAATTTTTTTCGTACGTAAGATTGAAGAAATTTACATATGAATTTTCCGTAAATAATATATGTATGTAATGTTCACGGATTAAAGAGAGAATTTTGCTAAGGATATATCTGTATTTAATATCCGTGTAAGTGAAAAAAAATACCGATCTTATATACAAATTTTGAAATATTTTAATTTAAAAAATGTTAAAAGAGAAACCCCATCTCGCTAAACTCACTTAGATTCAGACTCTCACTTTCGCACATTCTTCCTTTTCCATCTCGCGCTCCCTCCCTTTCACTGAAATCATTCGCACTCAGATTCTCGTCCACTCGTGCACATCCTCCCTCTCTCAAAATCATCTCCCTCAAACTTTCCTTCACTCTCACGCTCCCTCCGTCTTGCTGAATCCACTTTGACTTAGACTTTCGTTCACTCTCGCGCATCCTCCCTCTCTCAAATCTCCCTCAGATTTTCCTTCACTCTCGCGCTCCTTCGCTCACTCTTAGCTTAGTCTGTCGTTCACTGTCTCTAGTTCTTCATTCATTTCTAAATCCTTAAATTTCTAAAACCCAAAAACTTTAATCTCTCCTTTCTTTCTTTCATTCACTCTCGTGAAAACATCTATGCAAGCTCGAGCTTTGTTGTCCAGTTTGGATGCCAACACATGTAGTTGGCCTTTCTAGCTAAGGTTTATAATGGTACAATTTAAAAAGAAATTAAAGAGGACTCTTTTCTCTTAAGGTTCTTTATCACAAATTAGAACTAAACAACATCTTGGTCTACTCGAGTGTGTCCCTTACCAATAGTTGAACCTCTTGAAATTGACAAAACAATTTATTACAAGAGTAATGATAGTATAACACATTAACAAGGATAAAATGGTCTTAAAAGAATGAACTTTTATAATTTTTCGAAAAAGAAGAAAGAAAGAAATATGAAAGGGTAGTGTGTGTGTGTCAAACTATTATTTTTCTTATTGCAATGGCACGTCTCAGTTTCTATGTCTCATTGGAAGGTAAGCCTTCTATTTTTTTATTATTATTATGTTGATAGTTTTCTTTTATTAATATGGGGTATTATAATATGGAGTCATTGAATTATTTGTCTGAAATTCTATCTGAACATGAAGCTAAGGAAGGCCAACGTAATAGTGTTGGTTTTTCGTTTTGGCCTCCTCATTTGGAGAAAGATTTTCCCGTTTATGCCATCGGAATTCTCAACTCTGTCTTGGATTCTTCACTTCAAAATTCAGATTGTTTTGATCCTATGGGATGATGTCAAAAAAGGAGCACAGAGGTACCATTCATTTTTTTCCATTTTTTTAGCCATTATGGTCCCTCTCCTTCTTTGGTTATTGTTATTGTTTGAATGTTGGGTGTTGAGCGGAACATTGGCGTGAATAATTGAGAAGTTCATGGATTGTAAAATATTTAATTTAGACAATATTATAATTTTAATCTACAACATTAATTCCCGAATCAATATTGTGTTTTTTATTTTTGAAATTTAAAATATTTTGAATTTAAGATGAGTTAGCCAGTTTGCAATGTTTTGAATTGTTCCAACTATACATAAAACACATTATTAGTGGTTGTTTGGAGCATCTATTAATAAATATAATTAAATTGTCGTACATGAAATGATGTGCATATTAAGTTAAATATAAATTTATTTACGAAGAAAATTTTATTCGATGTTTATCCTAATCAAATTTATTTAAATTGTTGTACTATATCAAGCTCTTCTCAAACCAATAATAAAGGTCAAGTGAATTTCTGCAACGTTTCTCTTATGTACATTATTTATCTATTCTATAATTTTAGATCAATTCAACTGAATATCCAAATTTATTGTGAAACACTCATCTTTAGTAATATATACATTTAAATATATATATATATATATATATATATATATATATATATATATATATATATATATATATATATATATATATATATATATATATGTCAGAATCCTAAAAATCCCAGCTTAGTGGATTACATGTGTCAGTGAAGGGGTATCTGAAAATCAGAAAGTGGAAGACAGGTGTGAGCAACTGAGTGATCGATCGGTTTTGACGGTAGGAGTAAAACTTAAGTTTTCAAATTTCACGCCACTTTTCTGCATGCACCCTTCATCTTCAACCTTCTGAGTTTTCATTCTCTCCTCCTTCTCTCTACAAACCTCCTACTTCTCTCTAAGAAATCTTACTCTTTTCTTTTTTCGATCATCATTCAGACCACGCCTGAGTATTCCTGGTGCCAAGAGCTACGCTTTGCACCGATCAAGTTTTGGGTTTAAGCTGGTAAGTTCATTCCTTACTCAGCCGTGTGGTTTTCTAGCACATGCAAACCAAGTTCTAGTTGCATGGGTTGATCACTTTTCTATATGTGATTCTGATAGTATTTTGGTCCTTTATTTTGGTCTAGTTTTGTAATCAGTGAATTCTAAGGGTAGAAGAAATTGTAGTGGTGAACCAGTATTTTGCACCTGTGAGCGTCAGGTCACGTTTTAGAGGTAAGAGAAGCTTATATAATTTGATTAAGATTCTTGTTTGGAATGGTCGCATGTTGATTGATTGTTGAATGAATATGAAGTATAGTTGTTACTGCATTTTTGGCTGTATGAGTGTTTGACTATAAATGATGAGGAACTAGGTTGATATAAGGTTTGATCTTAAGTTTGTAGTTCTCTGTGTAATCCTGTGGTTGTCACCGAAAGTCATTATTGACCGTTCGGTTTTTCCTTTGAGCATTCGGTCTGTACTAGATCCTTCCTTTGGGGAGAATTTCAGTTGATGACCGATCGATTTTATCTTAGTATACTTGTAAATAAGTGTCTGTCTAAATGTAGTTGTCTCCTTGTCTTTGGTATTCAATATTACTTACACATATACTAGTATATTTATCTTCCCTTAAAAATCCATTATTTGTATCTGTATTTAATTCTTCATTCTATAAGCTAAGTAGTGTTCGGTCTTAAACCCGACACTCGGTCTAAGTGGTACTCGATCTTAAACCAAGCGCTCGGTCTCGTCTTAGTAATCTATCATTACCATTTTTTAAAATAAGAGCGTTCAGCCAAACTCAATAGTGTTCGGTTTCTACAGTGTTCGGTCTTAGACTAGCACTCGGTCTCTTCAGTGTTCTGTCTTAAGACTAAAAACTAAGTATTATTAGTACTCAACATCTTTCTATCTCTCGGTTTCTTCATAGTATTCGGTTTGTTATTAGTATTCGGTGTCAAACAGTATTTGGTCTCATTAAATGGTGTTCGGCCTAGAGTCTTAGTATTCGGCCTAGGCTTTGTAGTGTTCGGTTTGAACTCTTAAGGGTCAGTTCATTGAAGCGGATTAATTGGTAAATAACACTCGGTTATGTTAGTTTCTAAGGTGTGTTATTCCATTCGCACTTGCTCTATGATGAGAAAGTGTGGTCTTATTTCAGTTGAATATATTGATGATGAAGTATGATGAAATTTGAAATATGATGTGAATGAAATAGTTTGGATATGAAAGAGTGTTCCAGGGAGGAATATCTTAGAAATTGGTTATTGAATGTTAAAGTATGAATGTGGGCAAAGCTTAGCTGGTGTTTATCCTGATATTCCGTGATTACTCATTTTCATGTAGAGAGGAGTAACTCATGTGTGGGAATGACAGGAGATCCTAGTCCATAAGGTTAACTTGGACGAAACGGATTAACCTCGGGTGGCAGCTGTTGAAGGTATCCCAGTTACTACATCACCCGGGTGCACAAACGTCGTAGCTACACAAAATTCATACAGTCCGGACAGTCAGAGTCAAATGGTTGTTTATTGCATGCAATAATGTATGATATATTAATTTGCATCAGACTTATGTGATATATATATATATATATATTTGTTCCATTAATTAAATTACATAAGCTTACCCTATTTCTTGTCTTGTCTGTTTGGTCCTTTCTGTTGTCGTTTTCTGTTGCAATGATCATTCGTGTGGATGTGAGCAGAAGGAGAAGAGTTGCTGGAAGAAGTGGAAGGGAAGACCGAACCTTAGGACCGTTCGGTTATTATTTTGCTTCTAGTTTTGTAGAACCGTTCGGTGTAGGTAATTTTGGAAATCGTTCGGTCTAGTCAGTATTTCTGTAAAGTTTAAATTCTGCAGTATTTTGGTAAGGCCGTTTAGCTAGAATTGTACTTCTTAATCTTAGAACTGAACTGTAATATTGTTAATATGTGATTATTCTGTTATATGATTTTATGCTGTATTTTTTGGGATGTTACAATATACATATGAGTGAGAAAAATTAAAATAAAACAATTGGCTTAAGAGAACATGTCATCTCAGGTTTCTAATTTCCTAGTTATATTATCTCCAAAAGGATAATGAAATTTTAAAGAATAAATTCAAGCTAAAATACTTATTCACGTTAGTCATAAATTGATTCAACTTCATAAATATATAAGTAGATATACTCATTTAATGGTTTCAATTCCAAATTTAGTTTTGTTTCATCTTATGTTATAAAATTCAAATATAAATTAAATTTAAACTCATATTATTTTCTGATAATCCATAGTGTTCTAACATACTTCTTTTTTATAAGTATAAATCTTAAAAATTAAAAGTAGGTCAAGTTTAGCTTGAATTCTTCTCCGACACCTTCATAGACAAAAGTGTGGAATGTAGATCATGTTTTTTTTTTATCGAGAAACCGAAGAAGTTGTACAAGGTTTTTGTCCGGCAACTGCATATAAATCCCATTAATTATTATTACCCCGTGGTAGCTGAGAATTTTTTTTCATCATTTTAAAACAATATGTGAAGTTTATAATTTTGCTACCATAATGTATGAGTGACTACTGATAATATTATATATTTGAAGACTACATATACAACTATTAAATATGTCATTGCAGCAATTTGGTTTTCGAACATATATTTTCATAAAGAAACCAACACCATCTAAAACTAGAGAAAGATTAAAGGTCTCCTAATCGTTCTTGAACAAAATTCATCGGTGGTGCTGTTAGGAAGGTTCTGTTTCTGCACAATCCATCTTACTGGAAGAAGGATCTCTGCTGAGATTCCGATCAGATATCTGTGTGTAAGGTTCTGACATGTTTTGCACAAAAAGCTCCTCACATGTCTAAGGGCCAAAAAATTGGCTCTGTGAACCCATTCGTCACATTTTCTGCACAAATATGCATCATCTGCCGGACAATACAATGAAGCTTGCAAACCACACAGCTCACAAGATGTTGAACAACCTCTTGTTGCAGCAAATGAAGAATTCCCTTCAGGTGGTAAGCTTCTGCGTGAACCACCAAGCTTTTTCCCTTCCACGCCTTTGCACATTTTCAGAAGATAAATTTTATGATTCTAAGAGTAAGGCTTGGTTTCTTAAATAAGTGTTATATATAGAGCCTGGTAGGGTTAGTTGAGTTAGTGGCCTTCATGACAACTCGTCATCTTGAATCACATGCATGTTCCTTGAATGAATTCTTGTGGACAAGGAGAAGAATGCACACTGCGTCACGTAATCATCAGTGTTTTATTTTATTTTTCAACCCCATTATTTATTTGTCCTTTTCCAATCATGCATGCCATGGTGCCAAATAATTCATTCACATTGAGTTTTAATTCTAGATCCACATTAACTATGATTCCGATATAATCTTAAAAAACAGATTTTAAATCGAATTTAATTTTTAAAATTTATATCCATTTATATTTATATATTGTGAACATGTGAGACTTTTAATATTATCTATATTATTTTTAAGGAAGATTTAATAGTTGAAGCTAATTTAGATACATGTTATATATATAACCACGTTAAACAAATCAAACTAAAGTATTAGTAAAAGAGAATTTATGACTGTAGTGACAAGTTGAAAAGAAGTTAAATACGATATACATATATAATTTTGGATTGAAAATCGTGAGTCCTACTTTATGTCATTGAGTCCAAGCTAAACGGGGGTCCTAAAAGATTATTTCTATGGTCTAGAATTAGCAACTTTTTATAATGTGTGACCAAACAAGGGCCATTTGTTTCGTTGTATATGGCCACGTGAAATAGAAACCCGTTTGATTTATGTCTCACATATTAATTGGTAGAATACTTTTGTCTTTTTTGTGACTTTCTTGTGTTGCACGTTTGGTTCCAGAATCTAGTTTACGAAACTAAAAAGCAAAATGTGTCCTTGTGTAGACATTGTTCTTGATATAATAATATTTTGACAACATTTTTTATAACATTTTAACATTATCTACGTGTCATTTTATGATTGGTTTATATTGGTATTTATGATTATTATTATTGATTATATAGTAATTTGAAACCAATCACAGAATGACATGTAAGTAATGTTAAAATGTTGTCACAGTATCATATCCTTGATCTTGAGGACACCAAGGTATTATAATTCAAATATATGTTATTATTTATTAATATAATATTGCAAAATATAATTTAACGTTGATACATTCCACAAGTTTCGTGTGATGCGGTTGTCAACGTTAAATTTTTTAATGTGCAACTTTAAATTGTTGCTGCATAGTCAAAGCCACTTCCGAAAGGCATGAGATTTTTCCCATTGGCGTTGGGCCTTAGGCCAATCTTTGTTGATTTCCCACTCTATAAATAGAGTGGCTTTCTTCATTCCAAATACGCAGATTTGCACTCTCTTCTCTTTCTCTCATTCTCTAATCTTTTTGTCTTCTTTTCTTCTTAAAATATTATGGGTTTATTTATTCTCTCTAAGAGATCCTTGCTAGTTCTGTGATCCTCAGAAATTCTGAGAAGTTTCTGTTGTATTCTGGGGGGCTTGCGCAATACACCGCGGATAAGTCCTTAAGGACAGTGATCTACACGCCTCAGGAAGTATTGTTCGTGATCTTTATTCTACTTTTGTCAGCTTTTACAACAATCTTAATTGAGGAACAGATTTGGAAATTATAATAATAAATTCCAAAAATAATAATAAGAATTTTTAATTGAGCTGTAGGCCCAGAGTCTGGCACGGAGGACTGTGATTGGTTTAGTTTGAACCTACTTGAACTGCAAACCTAGAGTGTCTAGTTGAGCTTGGGTGCAGGTTTGGGTCTGGAGAACCCATAATCTATCATTTTAATTAATGAAAATAAATTGTAAAGGGAGAGAAAAAAAAGAGATTAATTTATTATAATTATAATAATAATTATGAGAAGAAAAATTATTATTAATTATTTAGTAATTGATTGACAATCAAATTAATTTAAAGAGAAATTAATTTGATTCAAAAAGAAAATTAATGAGTTTTTAAATTAAATGGGAATTTGATTTTAATGATGGGTTATAGTAATAAATGATCTATTATTTTGGAATGATATTTATTTATTGTTTGAGTAGAACCCATTGAGCATATAGTATTTTTGAATTTTGAATGAGACTTTAGATAACGATGAATGATGATTGAATAGTGTCAGATTGAGAATGAAATTGTTGCTAGAAATAAATTATTTCTAGGATTGAACTTTGAAATGAAAGACATGGGTGAAGCCAATATGATTTTAGGTATTAGAATCATAAGGAAGGGAGATAGTATATTACTATCCCAAGAACAATATATTGAGAAACTTTTTAAGAAGTTTAGGTTTTATGATCTCACCAGTAAGTACCCCTTATGATGCTAATTCTAAATTAATGAAAAATAGAGGAGAATTATTATTTCAGCCTCAGTATGCCCAGATAATTGGGAGCTTACTACACTTGATGAACTTTTGTTATGCAGTAGGTAGACTGAGTAGGTACACTCAATGTCCAAATCAAGAACATTAGGGTGCACTTTCTACGCTTATGAGATACTTGAGAGGTTCGATAGATTATGCCATTGAATATAGTGGATTTTCCGTTAGAAGGGTATAGTGATGCTAACTGGATCTCTGATTCAGATGAGACAAAATCCACTAGTGATTATGTATTCACACTTGGGGATGGTGCGATTACATGAAGATCAGCCAGACAAACTATTATTGCAAATCAATAATGTGGAATATGAGTTTTTCACTCTTGAGATGGTTGGTAGTGAGGCTGAGTGCTTGAAAAACTTCTTAGCAAACATTCCACTAGGAATGAAACCAACCCCATCAGTATCAATACACTGTGATTGCCAATCGGCAATAGCTATAGCTAAAAACAAGAATTACAATGGAAAGAATAGACATATCCAATTGAGACACAATTTGGTGAAGCAGCTGCTAAAGAGTGGAACTATTTCCATTGACTATGTGAAGTCAGAACGGAATCTAGCAGATCTTGTGACAAAACCCTTGGAAAGAAATATGATCTTAGAAACATCGAGGGGAATGGGACTTAAGCCACTGGCAAACAAACAAGTGATGGTAACCCAACCTTTGTGATTGGAGATCCCATGAATAAGGTTCATATGGGTAAAAACAAGTCACTTGTTAGTTCTGATAACACTAAATTGATTTTAATCAATTATGTCCCTTCTTATGGTGTGTATGTGAAAGTGCTAGAGACTGCATTATGAGAGGTTAAACTTTGTCGTTAAAATTCTATGTGGTGAAAGAATTTTAGCTTAAACAAAGTTTTTAATGATTTTTCATATCCCTTACGGGTGGTGTATGATTTGCAGCATACACTTGATGAAATCACCTATATGAGTGTCGAGTGGGGCCGCTTGCATGAGATCTTGGCATGATCTCTAGAGTACTCATGAATACCGGGCACGCGCATGGCCTAGTAAGCGCATCACAGCGATAACATCAAGGATTGTGGGGGTGTACTGTGATTGATAAACCTCTAACACACTTAAGTATCTTTGGTTCATATAGCTTGCTATACCAACTATATTGTGTGTTAAGTTTCTTGATCTAGGACTAGTTCATATAGCTTGCTATACCAGCTCTGATGCATTACATCTTATAAAACCCAAGATTTTTCTCTTTCTTTCTTTCAAATCATTGTTTCTTATCTTTTGCAATATGTGGGGGATTGTTATTATTTATTAATATAATATTGCAAAATATAATTTAATGCGCAAGTTTTGTGTGATGCGGTTGCCAACGTTAAATTTTTTAATGTGCAACGTTTAAATTGTTGCTGCATAGTCAAAGCCACTTCCGAAAGGCACGGGATTTTTCCCATTGGCGTTGGGCCTTAGGCCAATCTTTGTTGATTTCCCACTCTATAAATAGAGTGGCTTTCTTCATTCCAAATACGCAGATTTGCACTCTCTTCTCTTTCTCTCATTCTCTAATCTTTTTGTCTTCTTTTCTTCTTAAAATATTATGGGTTTATTTATTCTCTCTAAGAGATCCTTGCTAGTTCTAAGATCCTCAGAAATTCTGAGAAGTTCCTGTTGTATTCTGGGAGGCTTGCGCAATACACCGTGGATAAGTCTTTAAGAACAGTGATCTACACGCCTCAGGAAGTATATTGTTCGTGATCTTTATTCTACTTTTGTCAGCTTTTACAACAATATATGCTCGAAAACTAAGTATCTTTCACCCAGTTTCATTATGAGGGAGGTGGTGAAAAGTGACTGGATCCAAAGAAATGCAAAGTTCATGGCAATGAAGATGAGTGTTTTTGTGATTTTGATGACTGTATATAGAACAATAATACAAGTCTTAGTCTCTTACCATTCAGCATGGTACGTGGCAGAACATACAACCGCTAAAAGGCAAATGACATTTCTGGTTGATTCATAACAAATTATGGAATAGAACAAGAAAATCAAGTTCTCAATACAGAAACCCCACTTGAATCTGCTAACAAGTGAGTATGCATATACAACGAAAAAACTCAAATACTAACAAGTTACATGTTGAATTGAAGTTTCATGTTTAGCCATGCAATTTATACCCTGTAGACACAAGGAGGAAGGAACGATTTAAATGTCTACAGATATTATACTCGTTGGTCCGAGTTTAGACAAATCTAATAAAATATTTCACATTGAGTTTTTTTATAGGTCTTTTATTAAGAAAGATTCATAAGTGAGATAATATCCTAATGAGAGATGAAAAATGAATTCAATCCACCTAACACATAAGAGATTGATTTCATTTCTAACAAAAAAATTATAACACAATACGTTTACCAAACTTATAAAGTGTTGAAATTACTCTTATTTATCCAATCTAGACTTAGAATCATACTTACCATAATATTTTCAATTTTTTTATTCATAATATTGTACTCATTTGAATTAATAATCAAGACTAACCATTGATTCTAATATTACTACGATGAATCTTTGAAAAAGTAACTTATTATTAGAAATACAATACCCATGAAATGTGAATAGATCTCTCAATTTAACCTAGATCTCTCAATTTAACTCATGATTCACATGGATTGGAGTTAAAAAGTTCATAAAAAATAACATGTTCAAAAAGTTCATATAACTAAAATACCCAAAAAAAAAAAAACTTTATGGATAGAGCCAACATACCTTCTTTTTAACATTAATCACAACAAAAATATTAATCATGAATGCAAAAATCATGCCACTTTACACCACAAGCATGACTTGTCTAAAATAAATGTCAAAGATCATTTACTAAATTAGTGAAGTTTATATTTGTTCACGTCAAAATAGAATATTAACCGAAGATTCTAATGTTTTTTAAAGAATTAAAAAAAAATACCCATTGAATAAAACCTATTTTATTTATTAATACTTTTCTAAGTTTTTTTAGTAAAACGTTGGTGTAGAGCAAATCGTTAGGATAAAATGGAATCTTATAAGTAAAAGTAAGTTAAAGAATAAATCAATGTAATTATTTCCTTTCAGTGATCAGAATATGTCATTTCATTGATTTTGGGTGGCATTGTTACTTTACCCATGTTTCTTACTTAGTTTGCAGTTGAAATACAAGTAAAACTATCATAGGCAAAAACCAGAAGAAAATAATGCCAAGTTTAGATTGTTTCAATGATGTAAACCACTCACCAAACCTTTCAAGTACATTTAAAAGTAAGAGGAAACAAGTCTTCCTCGTCTCTGATCTCATTCCAAAGAACTAAAACTAGGTTTACGAACGAAATAACAATGCTACATGCTACACGCCCTTACAACTTCAGAGAAGTAATAAACATTACTCGAACGAACATCTGACCAACCCCATTTGCAAATGGCGAAGAAACTCAAAAAAAAAAAGAACAAATGACTTACACCTAGGATGACAATCTCACCCTAACTCTTTTTCAATCTATTTTACATAGAGTTTTGGAGATTGAGACTTTAGAGAAGTCTCCTATTGAGTAGGCCACAAAAATAAAACTTAGTTTTAAATGAAATAACAGTTTTACACCTTAATTTCAAAAATTCCATTTTTAACTTTCTAACATCTCAATCTCATTTACACTTCTAATTTTTTCAAAAATTTCATTTTTAATTTTAATAAATATTTTTTTATTTTCTTCTCTTTCTTATTAAAAACACTCTGTGTCACCTTAATAATAATTTAATTTAAAATTCAAATATTATTTAATATAATTTTATATTTTAATAATTATTCAAATATGATTTATATTATTATAATAGTTATATTAAAAATAATTAAAATAAAAATAATAACAATAAAAAAAAATTATATGAAATAAAATATTTAATATATTTAAATACATTAAATTATATTAAAATATTAAATTAAATAATTATCAAAATTTAAATAAAAAACAAAATTTTAAAAACAATTATTTATCAGATATCAAATAAAATTATATTAAATAAAATATTTAATATATTTAAATATATTAAATTATATCAAAATATTAAATTAAATTAGATAATTATTAAAATTTAAATAAAAAATAAAATTTTAAAAACAATTATTTATCGGATATTCATATCCGTAACACAACTTATGGATTTCTATATCCGATTAAAAAAATTTCTTATATTTTTTTTAATTTTAATAATTTAATTTAATATTTTAATATAATTTAATATTTAAATATTAAATGTCATTTTAAATATTATTTTTATTTTTATTATTATTACTTTTATTTTAGTTATTATTATTTTAATTTTTTAATAAAATTATTATAAAAATATAAATTATATTTTAATAACTATTAAAATATAAAAATATAATAATAATATGAGTTAAATATGTTTTTAGTCCTTCAACTATCAAGCGATTTTGTTTTTTGTCCGTCTTTCAAACTTTGTACGCTTTGATCTCTCTCCTTAAGGAAACTATAATTTTTCGTCCTCCAAAACTAACGCAGTTAGAATTAGGCTGAGTTGGCTAACGAATTGCCGCGTCATTTTTTTTTTCTAACACTAAGTCAATATGTCCCTCGCCGTACGGTAATGACCGAACGGTATTGTTAATGACCGAACGGTTATGATGACTAAATGGTGATGGTGGTCGAACGATATTGGTAATGGCTAAACGGTATTGGTAACGGCCGAACGGTATTGCTAATGGCCGAACGGTTATGACGACTGAATGGTGATGGTGACTGAATGGTGATGGTGACCGAACGGTGAGGGACAAATTGACTCAATGTCAGAAAAAAAAATGACGTGGTACTTCACCGTTAGCCACCTCACTTGATTTTTAACGCTGTTTGTTTTGGAGGACCAAAAGTTATGGTTTCCTTAAGGAGAGGGGTCAAAGCGTACAAAGTTTGAAAGAGGGACGAAAAACAAAATCGCTTGATAGTTGAGGAACTAAAAACATATTTAACCCTAATAATATTATTGTAACATCCCAAAAATATAGCATAAAACTATATACAGGTGTCATCATTTTATAATATGGTAAAACAGTTACTGGAAAATAAAGTTAACCTCATAGTTATTACAAAATAACCATAAAGTTTAAAACTTTACAGAAGTCCTACACTATTCCAAACTAAGTCCATAAATCTGAACGGTTCATACAAAACTATTCACAAGACTGAGCGGTCTGGTACTAAGCCGAGGGGTCCTCTCCTTCCAAGGACTGCTCCACCGAGAGCTCCTCTCCAACTGCTCACACCCATATGGTGATCATTGCAAAAGAAGAACCGAACAAGAAACATGGACAAAATAGGAAATAAGGGTAAACTAACGTAATTTAATTGTATACACATACGTACATTTCGCACAAGTCCAAACAATGCAATACCAAACACTACAACATACCAAAACATAATACAAGCAAGCATATACAAACCGAACACTATACTCATGCATAGACCGAACACCATAATTCATGTATAGACCGAACACCTGACTTGACCATCCGGATTGTATGAATGTGTAGCTACAGGCGTTTTTGCACTTGTAGTGGTGAAACAACAAGACCTCCATCAAGCTACCCCACAAGGTTAGTCCAGTGAAGATTACCTCGATACCCTGAGGTTAAAGGACCTCCTGCCATTCTCACACATAAGTTACTCCTCTCTACTTGAGAATGAGTAATCACAAAATATCAAGATAAACACCAACTTTGCACGATATCCACATTCATACTTTACAATTCTAATACCATCCACGAGACATTCCTCCTTGGAATTCTCTTCCACATTACTTGTAAACATAAATCCTCATCAATTATCATAGCATCTCATTCACCAATTATACACACACTCATAAGACTGAAAACCCTGTGAACATTGGAGATCGAACAGTTTCTCACTGTTGGAACAATCGGTACCGTTATAGAGTTGCGCAGCGGAATTAAAAACTTAAAAGAGCGGAAAGCGTGTTTGATCACAATTAAAATTAATTTGGTCCTTTTAGTAAAAATAATTTTCTTTCAGAAAATTAATCAAACAGTTGATATGCGTAAAAATTAAAGAGTGTATGGAATAAGAAGATCAACACATAATTTTTATCCTGGTTCGAATCAAAAGATTCTACGTCCAGTCGTTAATCACTATAAATAGTGATTAACCTTTTTCACTAAAAATGGTTTCACAGATTACAACAAATAGTGAATAAAGCAGATAAATAAACCTTCCTTCGACGAACGAACCGGAAGAAGAACACTCTGCCAACTCGAAGAGAACCGCTCCGACTATCGACAAACGAAACGCGAGCTTCTCCTATTCACGAGACCAGGCAAAGCACCTTGCTAACTCGAAGAGAGCTTGCTCCGACTATCGACACACGACACACGAGCCTCTCCTGTTCACGAGACCAAGCAAGGGAACTTGAACTATAGCTTCTGAGAACTTCCTCTGACACACAGTATTCTGCAAGAGCTTCTGTTCAACAACTTTTTTTTTTTATTTCTCCAAATCAAAATATATAGCCAAGTACACTGAATGCCAAAGGTCAGCTCCCAACTGCCATGAATAATCGATTATTGTAAGTGATAATCGATTATTCAAGTCCGTTACAGGGTTTTCAAAATGTGATAATCGATTATATGAAGAGATAATCGATTATTCCTGTATGACTTTGTGATAATCGATTATTGTCATTCCATAATCGATTATTGCAGTTAAAAATGCAAGTTTACAAGGTTTACAAGAATTTCCTACTACATTTAATTTCTACAAATTGCTTTTAACTAATTCTAATATCTTCTTCAACTAAAACTTCTTGTAGCATCATCAAAACAAATTTCTTCAAGATTTACCAATACTCCTTATTGGTAACAATCTCCCCCTTTTTGATGATGATCAAAAATTCAATTTTAAAAGCAAGTTTGGCTTACCTGCAAAACATACAAGCTAACAAACAACAACAAGGTTAGCAATACCTGTAATAATTTATACTTCTCCCCTTGTATTATTCTTCTCCCCCTTTTTGATCAGAAGCAAAAAGATCGGATGTTGAAGGCTCCCCCTAAATATGATCTCCCCCTCAATTAATCAAAGGATGCATATAATCAAGAGATCATTTTATTTATGAAAATAAATATTACATTATAAGAAGAATGGACAAACTAGCCGTTTATGGTCGTTTATAGCCGTTATGGGATGCTCCAACGGCTCTATTTTTGAACCTGTCAGCGTGATAATCGATTATGGCTTGTGATAATCGATTATCAGTTCAATAATTACTGCCCAGAATTGCATGATAATCGATTATGCATAATGATAATCGATTATCTGCTCAAGATTTTCCAGAATTGATTTTAATGCATGAATAATCGATTATAACTTAGTGATAATCGATTATGAAGCGTTAAGTTTACGAAAAATGCAAAAATTTGCATAGATTTTGATTCTAAGATATGTCTAACACTCCTAACTCTCTTCTAAGCTCAAAAAATCTATCTCCAGGTTTAACAAGAAAGCATTTCAGCTAGCACAATCAGTTCAGAAACTAATTTTGACAACACAAATTTCAACTTCCCAAACACCAACTATGATTCATGCACTCTCATATCCCAATTTGTTCAACTTCATATATTCAACTATGCATATCAAAACAACATATGAAAAAATTCAATCACAAGAGCTGATTCAGGTGCTATCTTTCAACATTTTTTAAACAAAATAATTTACATCAAAATTATGCAAATTTGATAAGTTCATTTTCTGCATCCAGGCTCTCAATGTATATTATCATAGCTCATTCGTTATGCATTTGAACTTAAAAATAAATCTCCACAGAACCAACTTTGAAATAGAAATGACAATTTAATTTTCACATATCTTAATCATTAAAAATTGCTAATGAAAATCTATCGGCCAACTCATTTAAATGACTTTTTCATAGTTTTTGATGCTTGACAGAGATTACACCAAAGTAACTTCAAAGTACTCATGAAATTGAATACTAAGCCAGTTAAACACAAATTCAATAGATAATTATCAACAAAGCACTGAAATAACAATGCACATGGCTTTACATGACATGAATGAAATTCAACACCTGAATATTTTAAATAAATGAATTCACTTGATCAAAATGTGTAAACAGACAAGAACACACCACAGGATGAATGAAATAATGAGGAACATATCATTTGCCTAATCAGTAATGAATGTAACAGTAATGAATATAACAATAATTAAATAATGGAAGATCAAATAAAAACAAGATGAAACATCACAGTTTAAACAACACTTAGCTCAAATACTTGGTGCTTGAATGAAGGCTTTTGGATACCACTTGATGGAGTTACATCCTGGTTTGTAGCATCACTTCAAAGAGCATAATACCATAGAGCTCTCTTATCCTTTTGAAAACTTAACCTGCAAAGTAAAAACAGTATACTTTTTTTTTTGTACCCATAATCTCATTTGGGTCCTTTGAGGTTAGAGACAATTTACTTTATAACAGGAATCCAAGCATATTTTCCATTTGGAACATCAAAATGTTTAATTCTACATTTGTTAGAAGTATGTCCCTTTTTCATACAATAAAAAAACAAACATCATGCACCTTGTTTTTCACAAAAGTTCCTTTCTCAACCCAAACTCTACGAGTTCTCTTAACTTTAGACTTTTTATGAAGATGCATGTTTATATTTCTAAGATTGCTCTTCCTAAAAACATTTTGAACATGTGAGATAGGCTTGATTTCTTTAGAAAGTAAATTTTCCAATATGTCAATGTCAAACATGTGACTTTTACAAGATAAACACTCAACAGGTTTTTCATTTGAATTAGATTCAGACAATTTTGTTTCAAGATTACTAACTTTGTTTCTTAATATGACTTCCTCATCTAATGCATTATCATACTTAATTTGCAATTGTTTAAATTCCTTTTTCAAATTTTTATGAGCAACATTCAATTTTTCAGATTCATCAAGCAATTCAAGAAAAGCCTTTTGTACATCAAATTCACTAGATTCAAAGCTGGAATCACTTACTTGGCTTCCAGTATCTTCTGATTCAGCCATTAGACAAATATTGGCTTCTTCATCTGAATCACTTGAGCTTGTTGAGCTAGATGCATTGTCTTCCCAAGCTATGTAAGCTTTCTTCTTCTTTGGGAATTTCCTTTCTTTCTTTTCTTCACTTTTCTTGTTCTTTGGACATTCAGTTTTCATGTGTCCTTTTTCTCCACATCCATAGCATTTAACACTTGAAGAAGATTCTTGATTTTCTCTCCTTTCTTTATGAAATTTGTCCTTACCTTTTGCCTTCATAAACTTGGCAAATTTCTTTATCATGAGGCTCATGTTCTCCTCATCATCAGAATCATCATCTTCAATCCTATTAGATTTCTTTACTTTGGAGATTTCGGACTTGAAGGCTAGTGTCTTTCTTTTGCCTTGATCTTCTTCAGCCGTCAATCTTCTCAACTCAAGCTCATGCTCACGGAGTTTCCCAAACAAAATTGGCATTGACATTTGAGTGAGATTTTGAGACTCAGAGATGGCAGTTACCTTTGGTTGCCACGACCTGTCCAATGATTTCAAAATTTTTACATTCAATTCATCAGTATCAAAAGTCTTACCCAACCCTGTCAAGTGGTTCACTATGTGAGTGAAACGCTTTTGGACATCAGAAATTGTTTCTCCAGGTTGCATTCTGAACATCTCATATTCCTGAATGAGAGTGTTCTTCCTTGCACGTTTCACATCCTCTGTTCCTTCATGTGTGACTCTCAGAACTTCCCACATTTCCTGTGCTGTCTTACACACAGAAATTCTATAAAATTCATCAAGCACAACAGCAGATGAAATAATATTACGAGCCTTAATATCAAATTGAGCTCTTCTATTTTCCTCTGGAGTCCAGTTAAAGTATGGTTTTTCTACTTCTACACCATCAATAGTTCTTTTTGGAATATAGGGACCATTTAGTACAGCTTCCCAGATGCCTCTGTCAACAGACCCCATAAAAATTTCCATTCTGACTTTCCAGAATGCATAGTTATCACCAGTAAAGAGTGGTGGTCTGTTGATGGAGGCACCCTCGGCATATACTTGAGTTTGATGACCGGCCATTTTCGAAAAAAATTTGAAAAAATATCAAAGCAAGCTCTGATACCAATTGTTGGAACAATCGGTACCGTTATAGAGTTGCGCAGCGGAATTAAAAACTTAAAAGAGCGGAAAGCGTGTTCGATCACAATTAAAATTAATTTGGTCCTTTTAGTAAAAATAATTTTCTTTCAGAAAATTAATCAAACAGTTGATATGCGTAAAAATTAAAGAGTGTAGGGAATAAGAAGATCAACACATAATTTTTATCCTGGTTCGAATCAAAAGATTCTACGTCCAGTCGTTAATCACTATAAATAGTGATTAACCTTTTTCACTAAAAATGGTTTCACAGATTACAACAAATAGTGAATAAAGCAGATAAATAAACCTTCCTTCGACGAACGAACCGGAAGAAGAACACTCTGCCAACTCGAAGAGAACCGCTCCGACTATCGACAAACGAAACGCGAGCTTCTCCTATTCACGAGACCAGGCAAAGCACCTTGCTAACTCGAAGAGAGCTTGCTCCGACTATCGACACACGACACACGAGCCTCTCCTGTTCACGAGACCAAGCAAGGGAACTTGAACTATAGCTTCTGAGAACTTCCTCTGACACACAGTATTCTGCAAGAGCTTCTGTTCAACAACTTTTTTTTTTGATTTCTCCAAATCAAAATATATAGCCAAGTACACTGAATGCCAAAGGTCAGCTCCCAACTGCCATGAATAATCGATTATTGTAAGTGATAATCGATTATTCAAGTCCGTTACAGGGTTTTCAAAATGTGATAATCGATTATATGAAGAGATAATCGATTATTCCTGTATGACTTTGTGATAATCGATTATTGCCATTCCATAATCGATTATTGCAGTTAAAAATGCAAGTTTACAAGGTTTACAAGAATTTCCTACTACATTTAATTTCTACAAATTGCTTTTAACTAATTCTAATATCTTCTTCAACTAAAACTTCTTGTAGCATCATCAAAACAAATTTCTTCAAGATTTACCAATACTCCTTATTGGTAACACTCACTACCCCAAAGGATATGACCGAACGCTAACACTAGCATAACTGCTAGTATAAGACCGAGCGTTAACACTAGCATAACTGCTAGTATAAGACCGAGCGCTCCTAAGAAATCACCCACCCACCTAAGATCGAACAGTTATGAACAGGTAAGACTCCAAAGATACCGAACCAGTTAATGACCGAGTATCTGAACATGGCCAAACGGTTAATCAGCACATGGTCGAGCGGTCAATAGTGCACACTTCACGTTTTGCATAATTATGCAGAATTACGAAGAACACCAGAATTTTACCCAAAACCCAATATTCTTCCAACTTCTACTCCTCCAAAAATGATTTCTACACCACTTCAAACCTATCTAAGGGTACCTAAATATCTCTAACCTTTCTTCACCAAATTTCACCCAAAACACACCCAGAAATCTACATAAACTCAACTTGAGGACCCAAACTCATATTATACCACTTTTATACATTTTTCACCATCTTAATGATTCTAACAAGTCACAATACACTTGTTCAAACTCACCTCACTGCCAAAAACCACTCCTGACCTCTAACTCTCATTTTCACCCTTTCACTTCCTCAAATTGATATTGGCCGAACACTTTTTCTGCATAATACTCCCCACATCCAGTTCACAAAGTTTAGTTCTCACATTCAATCAACAACAGAAATTCAACATGCATTTCAATCAATCATACCATTCATTACAAACATATAAACATACAAGTTAAATTATTTAGCTTCCCTTACCTCTTAACTGGACCGAAAGCTCATAGTTGTAGAAACTCGCTCACCACCAAAAATTCTAGAAACCTATGGTTCACTGATTAATAGAAATAGACGAACCAAAAGACCAAAAATGTGATCAAAATTTAAGAGAAGAAGATGATAAAACACATGCAACCAGAAACTTGGCTTGCATGTGCCAGAAAACAGAATTTCTAAGAAGAGGATGAACTTACCAGCTCAAAACAACAACTTGATCGGTTCAAAAGAAAGCTCAAGCATGACCTGATTGATAATCAGATGAAGAGATAGTGAGAATTTGTAGGGAGAAGGAGAAAAAAAATGAAATTTAGAAACTTGGAGAGAAGAAGTGCATGAGAGTGACACAAAATTTTGAAAAGTTCCTTTATATACTACCGTCAAAAACTGATCGGTCTAATCAACTGCATACACTTATCTTCTACTTTCTCTGAATTTCTGAATCTTACAATTATAATTTTAAATTAAATTAAATATTTATTAAATTTTAAATAAAAAGAAAAACTGTAAGCCTATTTTACGGATTTTAATATATGATAAACAAGTTTTTGAAAATTTTGGTTTTTATTTAAAATTTAATAATTGTTTAATTTATTTTAATATAATTTAATGTATTTGAATATATTAAATCAAATTTTTTATTATTGTTATTATATTATTACTTTTATTTTTATTATTTTATTTTTATGTTTTAATATAATTAATATAAATCATATTTTAATAATTATTAAAATATAAAATTATATTAAATAATATTTAAATTTTAAATTAAATTAAATTATTATTAAAGTTGTGTAGAGTGCTTTTAATAAGAAGGAAAAGAAAATGAAGAAATATTTATTATAGTTAAAAGTAATTTTTTTATTAAAATTAATATAAAATTTTTGAAAAAAATTAGAGGTATTAAAAATGGAATTTTTAAAAGTGGAGAATGTTGAAAGTGTAGGGTGAAACACCCCACTTTAGAATAATCAAGCCCATGTAAAGTATTTGGGTTTAGCCCAACAGGGCCACTAAAAAGTGAAAAAAGAAAATCCATTTCCCAGAGTAGAAACAAAGAAGCGTAGACGTAGAAGTAGAAGTCTGACGGAAACTTGCTGCTACCGATTCCCTTCTTCCGTCATCACAGGTTTGGAAAAGTAACCGTCACTTGGCGGTTTATTTTGTCCCTCTTTTTCCCACTGCCACCACCGTTAATTAAAGTAAAAGCGATGTTCAAACGAAGAAAAAAGGATCAGAGTTTTAGTAGTGATAGCAGTGCCTCAGATACAGCCATGCCTCCTTTTCCTCACGTCAGAACAACTCCAACACCTTCATTCAAATCCTTCCTCTTGATGCTCTCCATTCTCCTCAACCTCTACCTCCTCTTTCTCACGTGGGCCCCATCATCCGCGCCACTTACCTCACCCACTCGCATCACCACCCTCTCCCCGACCACGCGCCGCCACCTCCTTTTCTCCGTCGCCTCCTCCTCCCTCTCATGGCATCGCCGCCTCCCCTACCTCCGCCTCTGGTACTCCCCCAACTCCACCCGCGCCCTCGCTTTCCTCGACAAACCACCGCCACTTCCTCTGAACTCCTCCTCCTCCTCCTTTTACCCGCCGGTCGTGATCTCCGCTGATACCTCCGCGTTCCCCTATACTTTCCGCGGGGGGCTGAGGTCTGCGATTCGAGTGGCGCGAGCTGTGAAGGAGGCCGTGGATCGTAATGAGTCAGACGTGCGGTGGTTCGTGTTTGGCGACGACGATACGGTGTTCTTCGTCGACAACGTGGTTCGGGCGCTAGCGCGGTACGACCACCGCCGGTGGTTCTACGTCGGGAGCAACTCCGAGAGCTACGAGCAGAACGTGAAGTACTCGTTCCAGATGGCGTTCGGCGGTGGCGGCTTCGCGATCAGCAGTTCCCTCGCCAGGGTTTTGGCGAGGGTTTTGGACTCTTGTTTGAGGAGGTACGCACACTTGTATGGCAGCGATTCTAGGATTTATTCCTGCGTTGCTGAGCTCGGTGTTGGCTTGACTCATGAACCTGGCTTTCATCAGGTCCTTTGATATTATTATTATTATTATTATTACTACGTTCTATTTGGTTATTGTTTCTCTGTTACGTTTGTTTTTTGCTTTTATCTATGCGCATGTGTTGGATTCGCTGGCTGTGTTATTTTCTCTTTTTTTTTTTGCTGTTTCAATTTTTGTATGGGGAACAGTGAACTCAACTCTGTTGGGTTTTTTTTATCACGGGGAGATTCCACACGCTATAAGAATTTCATTTAAGAAAATTTGAAGGCGATGGGTGTGTGTAGAGTCTTTTCTTATATATTTTATATACTGCTCTTCAAAATCATTCCTATTCATTCCTACTTAAGAATCATTGTGACACTTACAAGTGGGACCAAAATGACACGCGGAATCATAACAAACACTTTGTAGGTGACTCTATGCATGTGATGCTGTGTATTGACCTTCGCATATGGATTGATTAGATATTAGAGTTGGAGTAATTGACAGAATTTAGTTGTTATGGCTTGTGTTACTCTCTGATTGAATTGTCCCTCCAATGTGTCTATCCAAGGTTCGGAATCTCAAAGGGAGAGACCTTCATTTAATTCTGATACTGTCTTTGATATGCCGTGTAACAAAAAGGGGGAAATGTGAAAAACGGGGTTGGTTCTCAGCGTCTCCTACAATGTGGTCAATGAAGTTGAAATCCTTTCTATAGTGAGTTATCTATATTTAAGTTTCTGACAGTGTTTCAAATAAGATTGTCTCTGAAAGAGAATACGTGAGAAACCAAAAAAGGGGAAAGGGCAGTGAGATGTGTAACCTTTATTTGTTCTTTAGTATCTTATGGGCTGTGATTTTTTGTTTTTTGGCTTGGTGTTAATGCACTGAAGAGTTGGATGTCCCATGGATTACTCGCTTACTTCCTTTATGGGTGTTGGAGGCTTGTTTACAAGGACGAAACTCAGATGACAAACTATACGCTATAGATAGTGCTGTTGGTTCGGTTTTTCTTATTAAAATAAATTTTTGTTATTGGTGACTAAAGTTATCTATAACTGTCGAGATAAAATGGCAACTTTTATGGGAGAACATTATTGTGTCAAGGTTGTCTGTAGATACCAGCAATTACGAACATGAAAATGATAATGTGCATCAGTTTCTATTTTCCTGGCTTCATTCAATGGTTGTGTGCATCGCTTACATCTATTTAGTTGCTGAAGTTTTAAACGTACATTGGTCTCACGGCATGATAAATCTAATAATTTGGTTTAAGATTTTATCTTGTTAAATTCTTTGGCATTTCAAACAAACATCATAGGGATAGCATGAGTATGTTGTCTAGGTTTTAAGTTTGATACTTTTGCTGGAATGCGCTTAGGCTTCTTTAATTCTATAGTTGAGCATTCTTTTATCTTCTGATTAAACCTAAAAGAAGTATAATGATAGGCTCTTTCGGAATCATCATTTATCCATTTTGTTACGCCAGTTGGACATGCGGGGGAATTTGTTCGGGATGCTAGCTGCACATCCATTATCTCCGTTATTGTCCCTTCATCACTTGGAAGCAATGGAGCCCATATTTCCCGACATGGACAGAGTACAGGCTTTGGAACATCTTGTTGCCGCTGCAAATGTAGATCCTGCCAGGATCCTGCAGCAAACTTTCTGCTATGATCAGTCAAATTCTTTGACTTTCTCTGTTTCTTGGGGTTTTGCTATCCAAGTTTATCAAGGAAATGAACTTGTACCTGACCTCCTTTCGGTGCAGAGAACTTTTGTTCCATGGAGGAGGGGTAGTAAAGTCAATGCCAATTTCATGTTTAACACCAGAGACTATCTCAGAGATCCTTGTAAAAGGCCTTCAGTATTTTTCTTGAAAAGTGCGACATCTCATAAAAGGGGCATTTGGAGCAGTTACAGTAGGCATGATGTTGGGAACTGCTTTGAATCCAATGTTAGACAGCTCGAGCAGATCATAGTTTTTTCACGGAAGCTGGAGCTTAACAATGACCAGGTTTTTTTAAGTAAATCTTAGTAATGGTTATTTCAAAAATTTGATTTCTGTCTGTATTCTTATATTCTAGTTATTAAACTTTATATTGTTTATTGGGTCTTAACACAGATGAATGCTCCCCGTCGTCAGTGCTGTAGCGTCTTACCACCATCTACTAATGATACAACCAATCTTCACATTAGACAGTGTGAAATCGATGAACTGATCTCCATGCAATCATAGCATTCTTTTCCGGAGTGACCTCCTTTCAAAGCTTTGGAAATTTCATGAGCATGAATGTTCGTGTTGTAGGTGATATAAGGCGGATGCGGCTTCTTTTTTGTTGATCTTATACATTGTTTTGAGAGAGGATATGCGGAACTTGATTCTTTTCTATTTCTGAAAGTTGAAGAGAAGGTAAACGCAAATATTCTTTAGTGCTTAGTTTCAGTAGTTATTGAACAATGGGTGTCTCCACCGGGCAGCTAGTACTATGCTACAAACTTTATATTTCTGAAAAACATTGTAATTATACCCTGCCTTTCCTGATTTCTATTTCCCCCATCCTCTTTGCAGGAGAGAAAGATCCCTGTCCTCATTCTTGAAGAAAAATTGTCAAAGCTCAAAGTGGTCTCACCGGTGTGATCAAACCCCTCACAGGCTTTTGGTTTACTGGAGAAGTTATCAAACCTCAGCACCAGTACACGTTTTATCCACTTCTGATATCCAAAATTGCAGGTAGTTTCTCCTGGTATTTGGAGTGTGATAACCTCAGTGAAGGGTCCAATTTTAATTTGGAACGTGATCACCACAAGGACCACGTCTGAAAGTTTTGTAAATTAAATTCTACCTAATTATTTGCCGGCTGCACTGCGCATAAACGTTACAGTCTGTTAGAAGTACGTTTAGAAATATTTTAACTCAAATGATTATTTTTTTCATGCATACAAGATATGAATACTTTATTTTGCTTTTGTGCCTAAAGATGTATCTCAATTATAAAGTTTTATTTCATTTCCGAGTTACGTTGACTTCCAAAGTTCCACGCGGTCCCATCCATTCCCGGTATCTCGCAAAAACTTCCAAACTGTCCTTTTTTTTCGTGTGATATAAATAGAAATATCAAAACCTCGCTGATTTTTTTTTCTAATTTATCGTTTATTCCAGGAGGTATATAATATAATCTACAATTAATACTATTTATGCATTATACTGCATGAATGCTCTAAAACGAAATCGGATGTACGACCGTTAAGAGATTTTGTGAGTTGTGACTTGTAATATAGCCTTCAATGTGAAGGAGCAAAACGGAAAAGTAAAAGTGAAAAACGCACAATCAGGTAGAAAGGCAAAACGTTCGCGTAAAAGCTAAAAACAACGCTGGAATCGTGCTTTGGTGCCTAAATTGCACAACTAACGTGAACCATAGCGTTGTCTCATGCCCCCTAATTATTTTTCATGTGAGGGATGAAAGTTGGCATAACAAAGACCTTGACGTGGAAGAATAAGAGCTTAGGTGGCCTAACTCTTCAAATCCGCCAACACCTTTTTCCATCTTCTGCTGCATAGTCAATGCAGATCAATTCAACCACTTGAATCCAATAACCATCAACACCAGCCAACCGTGCGAATCTAATTGGAAGGGACACTCTGAGTTTTCTCTAACGTACCTACCCAAGTTTATACATGGAACATTAACTGTCTTAAAATCGTCAAAACAATCAGCATTCTTACGCCGTGGATCGCGGTCGATTTTCGCCACACATTACATACATACATACATCTGAACACGTCTCAAACCCTTCTAACAAACAACAGACGAACCTGTTTCTGTATTAAACCGACAATAACCCGACCCTCTTCATCTCCAGAACAGAACTAGATCCATTGTCGTCAAGATGCAGCTTTTTCACAAACCCACCAAGGCTCAAACTCTGGTTAATTTCATCTTAGTCTCTTCTTCATTCTGCGCCCTTTATCTCGTCGTGTCAGTGCTACTATTGGGGACATCAAAGGTAGTACACGTTAACAAGACATCACAGGATGTGTCCAGGCCTACCACTCTTGATCACCTTGTCTTTGGAATTGCTTCAAGCAAGAGTTCATGGGGCAAAAGGAAGGAATACGTGAAGCTTTGGTGGAACAACATCAACAGCACCACCAACAAAGCAATGAAGGGGTGCGTGTTCCTGGACAGCCTCCCAGATGAAGAACATGTCAGCAACGATACTTCTCTTCCTCCTCTTTGTGTATCTGAAGACACTTCAAGGTTTCGTTTCACTCTCAAGGGTGGACTTCGCTCCGCAATACGCGTTGCACGTGTTGTTACCGAGACCGTGGCAATGAACAATGATTCAGACGTGAGATGGTTCGTTTTTGGAGATGATGACACGGTCTTCTTCCCGGAGAATGTGGTGAAGACTCTTTCCAAATATGATCACAAGCTCTGGTACTACATTGGTGCACACTCTGAGGTTTATGAGCAGAACCGGGTGTTTGGTTTTGGAATGGCTTTTGGTGGGGCAGGTTTTGCTATCAGCTCCTCTCTGGCAAAGGTTTTGGCCAAGGTTTTTGATTCATGTATAGAAAGGTACCCTCATCTCTATGGAAGTGATGGAAGGGTGTACTCTTGCTTGGCAGAACTTGGGGTAGGATTAACACATGAACCCGGTTTTCACCAGGTAACAAAAATTTGAACTTTTGGTCGGCCTTACATAGTGAATGATTATGATTTGATTTTAACTAGAATATACAAACAGTACAAAGGTTTGTGGATGAATCAATCTGTTAACTTTTGTGATTTTGAAACTGGATCAGGTAGATTTGAAAGGAAATACCTTTGGTTTATTGGCGGCACATCCTTTGACTCCTTTTCTGTCCCTGCATCATCCTGATTACACTGATCCAATCTTTCCAAACATGACAACCACACAAGCCCTGAAGCATTTATTTGAAGCTGTAAACGTTGATTCCCAGAGGGTGCTGCAACAAGCAATTTGCTATGACAGACGGTTTTCATGGACAGTTTCAGTTTCATGGGGCTATGCTGTTCAGGTTTTCCCAAACCATATGCTTTTGCCAGATGTTCTAAAGGTGCAAGAGACATTCAAGCAGTGGAAGAAGGGAAGTATGTTGGCAAAAACATACACTTTCAACACAAGACAACTTCACAACGACCCTTGTAAAAGATCCACCGTTTTCTTTCTAGACACTGTCTCATCTTCCAAGGATGGCACCATAAGCAGTTACAAGAAATCTTTTCAGAATTGCTCAAACGATGCCGTGTCACCGAACAAACTGGAAGTGATCAAAGTCCTCTCACAAAAGTTAGACCTTGACATCAAACAGGTAACTAATATGTTAGATATCAGTCTTCACTGTCCACTAGTGCAAAAATAGTTTAAACCATAGACAGCTTTTTTAGGTTGCTTCAGGGATATTACTTTTAGGAACATGGCTTGACATTGCTAACAGTACTCACAAACTTTTCTATTGTATTCAGTTGCTTGCTCCAAGAAGGCATTGCTGTGATGTGTTGCCATCTACTGCCAAGGACAAAATGGAAATCACAATCAGGGAATGCAAAGATCAGGAGTTGGTTTACAAGCACTGACAGAATTTTTGCCTGTGACTAAATCTTGATTCTTTTATTCATAATATAATGTTAAAGTATCATGTAGTTGATGCTTGATACGAATGAAGATAGATGAGATTGCAAGAGTAGATTAATTAGAAGCTTTTGCCCAACATTTTGTATCTCCAGTGTAAAAAATACGATTGTGACCTGAAATTATCACCAGTTTCTGCAACAGTTGTAACTTGCAAACTTCTGTTGAATCCTTCGTTTCTCTACTCTTTTTTTGCCTTATCAGTCTTATACTCTGTTTTTGGAAAGAAAAAATATTCTCTCACAAAAATTTTTAATATTCATGTTATCTTTTTTATTTTTTACTTTCTTAATTTTTAAAAAAATATAAAATTTATTTTTTTATGATCATGTCAAATGAATATAAAAAATGTATTAACATATTGAAGTATGTTTATTCGGTGTCTGAAAATTATTCTTACAACTCAAACAAACAAATTTGGATTTTTCATTGAATTTTTGGTGTTATTTTTGACTTATCTGGAAAGTGTAACTGCACCTTATTATCTGTGACACTGCTGTGGCTATAGCTTATTTATTTAATTATTTTACAATTGAGAGTAGTTTTCCTTTTAACTACAAACTTTCAAAGAATGAAATTTTCCCAATGAAGTATTAAACAATAGAGATAAAAGTAGTGTGCATAATAGAGAGTGAACAATTTCTAGTATTCTTTATCTTACCTCTTTAGGCTCTCAACGATAAATGCAAATATAATAAATGAGATAGTGTTGTCATTTCTTTTGTAGAAATAAATTAGCGAGTTTTTTTTATCTACATAAACTAATTATATAATACTCTATTTTATCCCTTGCTTTAATTAATTAAATACTTGATGGAAAAGTAAGATTTTAATTACAAAAATATGATTATGTTATTTTGAGCATTGAAAACGATATATAAATAGAACAGGATATGCTTTAAGAAAATCAAATAATTAAAAAATAATCAAAGAATATATTTTATGTCCATATATTTTGTAGTCTTTTCAAAAAAAAGTAAAAAGTAAAAAGTAAAGAATGATAATATTAAATGAATGTAAAAAAGTAGGTGTATCAAAGTATATTTTTCTAAAAACATTCCACTTTTGTTCATTGAATTTTGTAATCTAAAAGTAAAAATTAATTTTTAGATTACACAATTAGAAAGTTAATAACTTTTGGAGTGTGTGATTTGTAATTTTTTATTATTATGCAATTTAAAAGAAAAAAGTACTTTTAAATTATATAATTCGAAAGTAAAAAATGAATTTCAAACAATTGAAGGAGATTAAAAAAAATAACTTCCAGAATTCATAGTCCAAAATTATTTAAACTTTAGATTACAAAATTTATTTATTTTTCTTTCAAATTATACCAGAAGTCTTTCTTTAAGGAAAAAAATATTTTCAAATTGTATAATTTACAAGTCATTTTTTACTTCTGAACTGCATAAGTTTTGGAAATCTTTTCTAAAAATGACTTTAGGATAAATCCAAAAAGGACAAAAATGAAATTTAAGGGTGCAAGGAAATATTTATGAAGGTGTAACCCTTGAACTGTTTATCAAGCCCATATTTTAAGTGGTCCAAGCAAATATTTCGTTTGGAAGTGTTGCTCCCTCCATCACCATTAAGCTTCCTACACCATCTCATGTTTAATTTGCTTTTTCAATATATCAACA
Organism: Vigna angularis; assembly: GCF_016808095.1. Taxonomy (NCBI): domain Eukaryota; kingdom Viridiplantae; phylum Streptophyta; class Magnoliopsida; order Fabales; family Fabaceae; genus Vigna; species Vigna angularis. The sequence goes on along the minus strand of NC_068974.1, from coordinate 29,861,159 downwards.
TCCGTTTCACTTTTAAGAGATGTTATATTCGTAAACAGATTTTCATATTTGTAAAAATTTATATTTTTTAATTTTTATTTTTATTTTAGTTTATTATTTTTATTTTATTGATTTTATTTTAATAATAATTTCTATTTATATATATAAAGAAACAAAAAATTTTAAATACTCTATAAATTAATTTAAAATATAATAAATTAATAAACTAAAAACTAAAAAAAACCTTGAACGAATGTGACATATCTATTAACAAAAGTAACATATCCGTTTAACTAATCAAATAAAATATATTTAAATAATCAATTAAATAATAAATAATACATAATTAAAGTAAAACAAAAATCAATTTAATTAAATTATTAATAATTATTTCATTAAATAAAATAAAATTAATGTATATATAATTACGTAATATATTATAAAAAACAAAAAAATTTAAATACTCTATAAATTAATTTAAAATATAATATTTTAACAAACTAAAAACTAAAAAAATTTGAAAGTGGTTACGGGTGGCATATCCATTTAACATAATTAATTAAAAAATAATATAATTTATTAAATTAATAATAAATATTTCATTAAATAAAATAAAATTAATTTATATATAATTACATAATTTTTTTTAAAAAAATTAAATAATATCTATATATTAATTTAAAATACAATAAATTAATAAACAAAAAACTAAAAAAAACAAAAAAAACATAAAATTTGAACGGATGTGGCATATCCATTAAAGAATTTTTTCTTCAACGGATATCGACATACGTTAAAGAAAAGAAGTGAGGTGTATGATTTTTTAAAATATAAATGATAGTTTTGAAATTTTTTAAAAATGTGGTGGCGCAGAGAGCAATGTGGGGTGGTGTAGGGAGTATCCGTCTTCGTTTGGTTCTGTATAAATGAGTTATCTCGGTCCAATTTTTCAAAAATTAAAAAATATTAGTGTAAAAAATATAAATATACTTTTTTTAAAATTTTAAGTATTATAAATGAAATTAATTTTAATTTTAGGTGAAGTAATTTGATTTATATATTATAAGACACATTCATATCTTTTAATAAAAAGCATTAATTTTCATTTTTTTTTAAAGTTTAAGCTGCCTTTTAAAAAAAAACTGACTCATGACTCATAAGTATATGACCAATTTGTTAGCAAAATGATGAAGATGAAGTTTTGATGATGTCCAAATCAAGTCATGAAGAAATCAAGAATCAAGATGTTATGAAGACTTGTATTGATATGGAAAGCTTTTGTAATACTCTTATAAATATGTATAGGACTTAGATTAGAAAAAGAAAGTGTTTGTAAAATTACTGTAGCAAAATACTGTAGCAAATTACTGTAGCAAAACACTGTAGCAAACCTGAAAAACCAAATTGCCTCTGGATTAATCGATTAATCCCGAGATTAATCGATTAAAACAGTCCGTTGGGGGTTTCAGAGTTGAAAATTAGCCGTTACACTGTAATAATCGATTAAGGCTTGGTTTAATCGATTATGTAATCGATTATTCCTGAAAATAATCGATTAAAACAGTCCGTTGGGGTTTCAGATTTGAAAAACTAGCCGTTGTACTCAGTTTAATCGATTAATACTTGGTTTAATCGATTAAAACAGTCAGATGGCTCATTTTCGAGGAATGGAAGAGCCTTTGGATGAGTCTATAAATAGACTCTCATTTCCTCTCAAGAAAAACAACCAGAGACACAGAAACTCTTCCCTTGTGCTCAAAATACTCAGAAATTCTTGAGACTTGTGTGTTCTTGTTCGGCTTGTGAAACTCTTGTCTGTGGAGCTGGTGAAGTGCTGCTACGGTGACAGAGGAAATAGCCGGTTCATCCTTGGTGTGTCTAAGGAGGTGTTTGGAAGAGAATCATCCTTCGTGAAGTATTCGGAGGAGGTGTTCATCCTTCGTGAAGTATTCGGAGGAGGTGTTCATCCTTTGTGAAGACTCAAAGGAGGTGTAGTTTCATCTCTTGTGGTATCAAGAGAGGTGTTTTCTAAAATCTTACAAATTGTATCTTTGTGATTGTAGTTTGTAATTGTTTTGTGTTAGTGAAAAGGTTTATCTTGTTTGAGATAAACGACTGGACGTAGGATTGGTAAGATCCGAACCAGGATAAAATCATCTATGCAAATTTCTCTCCACCTTACTCTTGCTTTATTTGACTTTGTTAATTGCTAAGTAAGTTTAATTGAGCAGAAATTAAAAGGCACACGTTAGTATTAAAAACCCTCTTGGTTTGTTATTCCACGCTAACCACTCCGCTGCAGACGATTCTGACACAATTAAATCTAAAATGATTTAAACCACAATCTAATCTAATGAAGTCAAAATTTATTGGCTTCAATTTATATCATTGATTTTTCAGCCTAAGTTCATTGCACAAAAGCTATTTGAGTAAGACATTCAAACTAGACTTATTTTTTTAACTATATAAATCGGTGAATAGATCAAGTTAGAAGATTGAAGTAATGGGTGCTTTAGCTTTCTAACATAGGATGTGTTTGTTTTCAAAAATATATTTGAAGGAGTGAATTTGAGAGAAAATAGAGATGAAATTGAGATTGTTTGGATTAAAGAAAAGATAGTAAGAAATGAAAGGATTTAAAAAAAATTTATCATGGAAGTTTGTGAAATGGGATGAGTTTGATAGATTAAAATAAAAGTAGGTCAAAATAAAATATAATAAGTGTAAATTATGTTAAAATGAAATGTGAGTTATTATTTTTAAAAAACATAAAAAACAATAAAATTATATTGAAATAAAATGGGATTGGTAGAAATTAAGTTCAAATAAATTATGAATGAGTGATTAGTTTAAATAAAAATATTATTTATATTATTATTGTTGTTATTTAAAGTTTTAATTTATGTGAAGTTAATAAAATGAGTTTATGAAATTATTTTTTCTGGGAATTGTATATATAATATAGTTATATGCAAGTAAATACTATTAGGAATGGAAGAAAATTGAAAAAATTTAAAACAAAAAATTCATTTACTATATTAGATCTAAGAATACTTATTATAATAAATTGGACTTACTATCACGTACATTTATAAATCTGTCATAATAAGTTCAATTTACTATGTTAAGTCTATGAATACTTGTTACATAGATCTAAAAATACTTGTTATAATAAGCACTTAGTATAATAAGTTAGCAAATGCCTATCATATTAAATTAAATTTATTATAACATGTCTACCAATACCTATTATAATAAATTAGATTTATTAACTCAAATTTTTAAACACATCATAATAAGGACTTATTATATTAGATCTTCTTAACTACATAAATTTTCTATATCTTACACATCTATAACGTTAGAAGAATCTTAAAAAGTCTCATCTCTAATGATAAATTATTTGTTTTAAACAATTGTATATTTTACTACTTTTTGTATTTTGTTGTGCTATTGGTACTTTTCTCTAATATTACTTTTTCATTAGTTTTGAAATTTATTTATTTATTTGTATTTAAATTTTGATAAGTGGTGAGAATTAAGTGTATTCTTACTTTGAGGAATATGTACAATTTCTAAAGAGTAATATTTATTAGTATGTTTCTTATATTACTTTTGATTAAGTGCTTACCTATTAACATTTTTTTACTTCTTCTTGTTACTTTCACTAGTACAAAAACAGTTTATAACGTTACACGTTTAACATCCAACCACTGAATAGCCAATGCTAAAAATGACTTGTGACATTTTCGTAAATAAATGCAATTATTAAACGTCGTTTAGAATTGTAATTCGACGTAAAAGGATATAAAACGTCGAATGTCCCAGCGTTAAACGTCAAAAGGTCAGTGAATTCAATAAACAATTGAGCGGGAGATTGAAAATTCATTCGCTTTATCTTAGCGCGCGAGACTCTCTTCTCTTCTCAAACTTTTCTCGAACGAAGTTTGACGACCATCACATGTAATCTTTCTTTCATTTGATACAAATGCATGTTAATTAACTACTTTATGTATGATTTTCGTTTGTTTTGACTACTTATTTTCGTGTTCTTGTCCTTCATAGGTGCATTCTGCTTTCTCTCTCACGGGTGACGACACTTTATTCCGACAAACTCATCTTTTGAATGTTAGTTTTCGTTTTCATTTTGAAGAACTTAATTGTTGAACTTGTTTGTTGTTTCTTTTGTTGAACTTGTTGTTGTTTAGTTGAACTTGTTTGTTATTGTTGTTTGATTGAACTTGTTTGCTGCTGGTTACTGTTGTTTGTTGTTGATGCTACATTACACGTTCATAGTTCATACTTTATAAAATACCAAAAACTGAAATTTATTGTTTTTTTGCTTTTCAGGTATCGTAGAATTGTAAAAAATGATCACAATTAATTAAAAAAAACAAAAAAATTGATTAACGTTGACTATTGACAAAATTCGACGTTAATTAAACGTCGAATTTTTTAAATTCAACGTCAATTTAACGTCTCCTGATATGACGTTGACCTCAAATATGACGTGAAAGGCCCAAAATATTCGACGTTGTACGCTGTTTTGGTACTAGTGTTTTTCTCTATCATTAATTGATAGTCTAGTATAGCATATCCGTTAAAGCATATTTTTTTTATATAATGATTTGTTGCCTTTTAGCAATGTATACACATATTTCTTAGTTCTTGTGCAATCTGCATTTTGATGGAACTCGTCATTTTCAAAGTAAACTAGCATGTTATAATTTATATTGAAATGTACTTAGGTTGACACCAAATTTGTAAACACAATTTTTAGGAAAAAAAATGCTATTAGTTTTTTGGGTTAAATATGTTTTTAGTTTCTAAATTATCAAGTGAATTTGTTTTTAGTCTCTCTTTCAAAGTAAGGTACATTTTAGTCCACCTCCTTAAGAAAACTTTAATTTTTTGTCCTCTAAAACTAACAGCGTTAAAAACCAGCTAATGTGGCTAACATCTAGCCACATGTGTTCACAACCTTCCTTCTAACTCTTGGCACATTGGAAGAGTCTTGCAAGCGAGATGGCGAAATTGTAGAACTTCTCTAGCTTGATATTTGCGTCGGAAGCTATCTCCAATAGGTACCCGTCGATGAGTTAGAAAAAGTTGTGAACACACATGGCCAAACGTTAGCCACATCAGTTGGTTTTTAACGTTGTTAGTTTTGGATGACCAAAAATTAAGGTTTTCTTAAGGAGGATGACTAAAATGTACATTACTTTCAAAGAAGGACTAAAAACAAATTCGTTTGATAATTTAGGTACTAAAAACATATTTAACCCAAATTTTTTCTATGTTCTACATAAAACATTAAAAATATTAATAATTAATTAATGTTTAATACTGAACTAAATTCTATAATGAAACAATCCTATTAAACTAAATTCTTATTACTTAATAAATTTTAGATAGACACAAATGATCCACAAACATAACCATTCTGCAAAACGCGAGCTAACAAGATTAAGTAAGCAATTATTTTGTATCCAAAATCAATATCAACTTTAATTTGCTCTAATCAACTTTAAATTGTTTAATTTATTGAATTAGAAGGTTATCCCTAATTTGGAATAGCCATAATAATGTAGGCATTACATTTTATAATCCAAACAAGTAGATTGGATGGTTAATACCTAGATGAACACCAATGATACACAACATCTTAATATTGAATATGAGCACCAACATAAAACACGAATCATGAATTGACAAGAAGAAAATATGAGATGGAGAACAAATCACAACCATGAAGAAATGAAGATAGCAAAACACTAATGATGAAAAATAAATCACAACCACAAATCCCAAATTGACGAGCTCGTAATACAAACAAGATTAGAGTTAGAAAAGGAAAGTTTATTGTTGGAAAAAAAGAAAAGATATAAGAGAGTTTGAAGTTAGAAAAACAAAAGGTTAGATTACCATATTAGTTGAAATTAAATTTGAGATTAAATAACTTGTTATTATAATTGTTCCCAAATATCAATTATAATTTCAACTCACATTATCAATTTGATGGTTATTACAAAAATATCATTGCATCTCTTATTATAAATAAACTACACCCATATAATAAGTTGTTATTATTTTCTATTTTTTACTACTGAAATATTAGAAATTGTTCATATTCTCTTAAAAAACATATGAAATTTAATTAAATAAATTATATGTCATACTATTATATATTATATCCAAAAATATCTTGTTCTAAAGTATGTTAAATATAGTGAAAATTATATATGGGATTAATCTCCCTTGTGTTAAACACACATAGGGTTCTCTATTTATAATAGAAAAAAATATGGGATAAGCCCAAAATACAAATAATAAATAATAACAAACTAACTGAAAGATAAACTGAAAGATAAAAGATATAATATTTCTAACACTCCCCCTCAAGCTGGAACATACAAATTGTATGAACCAAGCTTGAAATAATTGAACTTGATTTTGAACTAGATGATTTGTCTTCAAGAGTGTGAGGCAAGGAAAGATGGGTTATCACATCTCAATGAACAAACAGCAGCTTGTGAAACTTTCAACTTCAAAAGTGGATGAAGGAGAGCAGTGGAGAAGGAGGCAATAAACACTTCAACTTTAAAAGTGGATGAAGGAGAGCAGTGGAGAAGGAGGCAATAAACACTTCAACTTCAAAAGTGGATGAAGGAGAGCAGCGGAGAAGGAGGCAATAAACACTTCAACTTCAGAAGTGGATGAAGGAGAGCAGCCGAGAAGGAGGCAATAAATACTTCAACTTCAGAAGTGGATGAAGGAGAGCAGCCGAGAAGGAGGCAATAAACACTTCAACTTCAGAAGTGGATGAAGGAGAGCAACGGAGAAGGATGCAATAAACGCAACAGATCTGTGCGGCAAATACAATAAGAAAGGAAGAACAAGGCAAGAACAGCAATACAGAGGCGAAACCCTCTACGACAAATTACGCAGAAAGAAGAAGGAGGTCCGAAGATGTGGAAGCATGCGGCAAGAAGAAGACAGACGTCGATGGCAACAATGGCTACTCCGGAAGGTCTAAACAGAGAGAGGGAGGTCCGATGATTCAGAGGAGGCAGTGGTTCCCAGGAGACTTGTCTCTTTGATTCTGGGTGCTGAGATTTAAGAAGAAGAGAAAATGAATCTTATGAAATATTTAGGGGCTGCCGACAACCATGACGGCCGGCCGCCGGCAGACAGCAAAGACCACCGGAAGATATCAGAAAACATGCTCTGATACCATGTTAAATATAGTGAAAATTATATATGGGATTAATCTCCCTTGTGTTAAACACACATAGGGTTCTCTATTTATAATAGAAAAAAAATATGGGATAAGCCCAAAATACAAATAATAAATAGTAACAAACTAACTGAAAGATAAAAGATATAATATTTCTAACAGATTCTCTCAACTAAAAAGTATATTAATTATATTTCATTAATAGAATTTTGTTATCATATTAATTTCAATAAAACAAATATTTTTATTAAATAACATTATAAAACATTGAGATAAATTAAAGCTATCCAAGCTATCCAAGTATTGACCATTACAAATACTAATTACCTATAACAGTTAGTTGGATAAATAAATTACATCTGAATATTTTAAAATAACTTAAGAAAAAACTTAAAATGATTTATCTTAATTAATTCCAAAAATTACCTCATAAAGTTCACTTCTAATTTTAAATATACATTGGGCTGATATCAGCAATGACACGAATGGCCATTGACCCAGAAATTTCTAACACCATAGCCCAATCTTTCTCATCACAGTGAGAAGATACTATTTACACTCCCTATTTATTAATGCACGGTTTTCATTTTTTTTCCATTTTATTAAATTGTAATTTTAATGTCTATTTTTGTATCCATAGTTTTTATATTTCTTTCTATAATTTTAGTTATTATATTTTAAAGGATCTCAAATTTTGAGTCAAGTTATATTTTTACACTTAGGTTTTCTTTATTTAATTTTAGTATAATTGAAGTCTAAATAATAATTGTACTGTATGTGGTTAAGTATTCTTCGACTATATCCATACGGTTTTAGTTCTCAGACAATGCACCGCAGATTACATAAATGAATACATCCTCACTATTTGCACTTAAACATGTTCAATTTGTATGGTAAGTGACTATTATTAGACAGATTACTTGATTTCTTATACTGATACTTATGATGCATAGACTACTATGTAGTTGTCTTTAAAGTAAGATCAAACGTTCAAGGTGAATACACTATTGGACCCATAAACTCCATAAAAAATATTATAAATAGCTCTTATTATAAAGAATATAATTTACGTTTGTTTTTTATTAGTTACACATTTATTATTTTACTGATGTGAGAGACTTGAGTGTGAAATATCTTCTACAAAGACAAGTAATGAAGAAGAGGTCTAATATTAAAAAGATCAAAAGTTAAATATTTTTAAAAAATGTTTGAAGTCTTTGTAAAATACATTATCCATAAAAAAAATAGTCAATCAGTTTTCTAAATAAATATTAGTTATCCAAAAAAGCCAATAAATATTCCATATGAATAATATGCTTATAAAAGAAAAAAACTAAAACTAACTCATTGGTGGAAGATGCCATCAAAGCAATTCAGATAGGAGATATATACTGTATATTTATCTCTGAAAAAGCAGATTTTTGTATAATATAAAGGCCACTTTCTTGTGATTCCAAAATTCCAATGTGAAGAAATCTTAGTCGTTAAGCTTACAACTTCAAAAATAAAAAGTCTATAAAATGAACGCAAAATCATCTGTGTAAAAAACTTGTTGGATTTACATTTGCATAGCTTTTGAAGTGTAGGTCGGAAGCATTGTTTTCATTGCAGAGTATAATTTTAATTGATTTTAGGTGAATAAATAAACACATTTTAATTTTTCATTTTACACTAATCAAACCCAACCTTACATGGGTCATGCTATCATTACCTCTTGTTTAAACATCAATTTGCTAAAGATGATGTACTTTATATTCATTGTGTATGACTCGTCCACGTTTGCTCTCCTGAACACAACCATATAATTAATTAAATACATTAAAACTTTGAAGTCATCCCAATAAAATCTGTTAAATTGATTATCCATCATGCTGGGGTCCAACATCAATTTCAATCAATGGGTTTCTTCCACCACCCTTTGAATTCAAACTCTTTTATCGTTTTCATTTAAACCCTAACAAACATAAACCCAACCTTATTCAAGGGTTGTTTTCGACATATCCATAATATCTCCTTCTGTTGTTTTTGGACTTAATTTCCCAATGTCGAGATATCGAATGTGTCGGTTCATATCACGAGCCGTTCAAAGATATGCATGGTTTATGTTCTGTTCAGTTTTTCACATTTTGTTCTTTCCCAAATTCATGGTTTTTTCTTTGAGGATGCGTGTCTTTGTTCTCAGGCAAGACATAGAGGTTGATAATGTTATGAGAAAGAGAAGAGACTACTCACAAGAGATATATTATGCATGGAACTCATCGTTAACCAAGGAATATTTAACTATTATACTTATTTTTTTCATATGAAATAATAAAGATAATTTATTATTTAATTGTTTATTTTAAAATCCTAACTTATTATTAATATATACATCTCTTTTCTCTGGAATCTCATGTTATTAAAGAGAAATATGTGTATTGTAATGAATTTTACCAATAAATTTAAAAAGGTTAAAGTAATATATTTAAATTAAGCATAATTTTAATATTAAATATATGTGAATTTATTATTATATATTTTTATTTAAGCATATATCTTTTCGCTAAAAGTTTATATTAATTAAAAATAAAAGTTTTATATTAATTAAAAATAAAATCAATTTATAATATATATATATATATATATATATATATAAATATAAATTGATTTTATAAGATTAAATTAAATTTAAAATTTATTTTTTAATATAATATTAAAATCATATGTTATCATTAATTGTTTGTTAAATTTATTATTTTATTTATTATTAAATTATTATTGAATTATTTATTAATATGTAATATGTATAGAAATATAAATTTTATCTTATAAAAATTGATTTTATAAAATTAAATTAAACTTAAAATTACTACTTTTAAAATAAAACATAAGTATCTTTTTGTCCACACATTCTTTACCTCTCTCTTAAAGAATAAACAAAAACAAAGGTTTAGGCAATTACAGATTCAATTTCTGAGTATAAGTTTTAAGAATATTGAATTTAAAAAGTTATTAATTTTAGCAATTCTAATACTTCATTTATCTAACGAACATTTAATCTTGTCAATATATATAGAAGTAATATTTCTATCAAAAGGTCCAAATATTGATAAGAAATCAAATATTAGTTTATAATACATTAAGGGTGTGTTCACTTGGGGGTGATGATTTGGGGGAGAGTGATTGAGTGGATTTGAGGGTAATTTTGTGTGTTTATTTGAGTGGATTTGGAGGTAATTGAGAGTGGATTTAGAAATAAAGTTTGTGAGAATTAGTGTAGGATTTGATTGATATGACAGTTTTAAAAAATTTGTTTAATTGGTAGAAATTAAAGATTACCAAAATGCCCCTAGGTATTAAGGTGATATAAAATGATATTTGTTTATGTTATATTTATTTGTAAAATTTTTTATTAAGAGTAAAAAATTAAAAATAATTTATAAAAATTAATTAAATTATAATTTAGTAAAATGAATTTTTTTTAAAATGTAGTATTTGTTTTGAATATAATTTAGTTCCAAGTAGTATGAATTTATTTGTTATGGAAGTGAGATTTATTAATTTTTAATGAAGGCGATAATTAAACGAAGTTATACTATTACATAACATAATATAAAAACTGCGAACATAATAACATAGAAATATATTTGTAATAGATAATGATGAAATTGCTTGAGTGAGGTTTGTAAGCAATCAATTACATAAGTCAGGTACAATAAAAAGGTCATGTAATACACTGACAGAATAGTAAGCAACTTAATCATCTAAATGGTGAAGAATTAAGTTAACATTTTGATTCAATTGAGCAAATTGTCGGTTCATGTCGAGAAATAGGTTTGTCAAGTTATTTTCAATATGTTGAACCTGCACCTACATTTGTTCCATACCCTGCATTTTGTGTTGCAAGTCTTGTACCCCCTCCCACATTTGAGTCATCATATTAGGATTTGAAAGATGTGGAGGAGGTTCCATAGGGTTGGCATGATGGTGTGGTTGTTCTTCTTCTTCATCATCGCCGACATTGTGTTGCTAAACACCATTGACATTAACAATATTCAACCTCTTCAAAGAATTAATTGAAAAATGATGTATGGTCCCAATATGAGTGGTGGCATCAACATCAACATTCACTCCACAATATTGCATGATTTGGGTGATAAGGACATTGTACGGAAGGGGTGTGTCACCGATCATGCATTTAAGCATATGCTGCATGATGTAATGAGGCCAATTGATAACTATATTATTTTTAAGCACCCATATCATAAAGATATCCTCCTGCAATACCCTTGCAAAATTTGCAGGTCGTGGAGTCAACATGTGCACAATAACATAATGCATAAGTCTATCATTAATATTCAAAGATCCAACTGTTTTAACACGTTCACCCTGCATTTCTGGTTTAACCATAGTAGCTAATGCCATATCCCGATCATAGGAAAAGTCGTCTGGGATAGTTGAATAACACAATTTTTGACCCTCATACTTCATATTAGCAACATTTAACCAATCAGCAGGTTTCAATCTAATTCTTGTCTTGTTGACCTCACTGACCAAATATCCATTACTAGAAATCTTCAGATTTGAATAAAAAACTTTGATCAAATCCGGATAGAAGGGTGCTTGCAACGTCACAAATTCAACCACTCCTTGAAACAGAAGATGATGAGTAAAAAATAAGTTTGAACCGGAAAATTATTCAAAATTCATTATTTTTGGGACAACAATATTCCTTGTGTAGAAATCAGCTGCGTAGTTTTCCATCTGATGGCTATGACTGAAGAAACGACGTTGATCTAATTGTTCTGCAATAGATGGTCTGACATTGGCTGCATCTTTTGGATGAGTTACAGATTCTTTTCCTTTACGATTTTTTCTAGGCCTTTTGCTTGATGATAAGGCCATTTAACAATTTCTTCAACAAAACCATACATAAAAACATCCACAAGTTAAGTCATAACAAATTAAAGAATATTAATAATAACAATAATTAAAGACAAATCATTAGATCATAACCATAACCTTAACTTCAATATTGAACATGGATGAAGGCCAAGATGTAATAGTATAATTGAGAAACATAACTAGAAAGTAAGCAAAACATTCTAACATTCACCACCCGATATCATTTTACATAACTTGTTCCACCTCTTGTGCGGTGGAAGTCTCATTAACCTCTTTGTACATGTGGGGTTTGAACATAAGAAATTATAACATTGATTGAGCAAGTTTTCATCAGCAATATTCATAGCACTTAACATTTCATAAATGTCGCCCTTTGTGTATGTGTATGTGGAGCTGCGACGGAGTATTTGATTTCTATCTTCCATTGCTGAGACTTGACGCACGACAGCACCAGAAATTACACCGAAGTGAACATTTATAGAGTCAAGTACATTTGTGAAACCATCGAGGCTGGTGGTCAACTTATCAAATTGTGCATCTATCACATCGACCATAGGTGCCTTCCTTTTGGAACCTCGTGAGGATGATGTTCCTCCAGATGGAACGGGTGGCACAGATTGAGTCTGCCCTGGACTATACTCATCCACGGATGGAGGAGGTGATGGTGGAGTTGGGTCTCTATACTCCTGATAGGTAGGCTCTTCAAGAATGTACTCCATATTCTGATTCAGATCAACCTGTACACGAGGCCCAACTCGCTGATGATGCGCTTATCGAGCGGTCCTTACACCACTCCCAGTTGCTCGATCCGTAGCCCATAACTCCACCATTAAATCGTAGTGTCTGATGCTATTCACTCTCCACTTTGTTGCACTTGGCCTCGACTGAAATAACATACATGAAACAGATAGTGGTTGAACTTATGTATTTGAAAAATCTATCGTGTCTGAATATTTAACAAATACCTGAATGAGGTCAGCCCACACTTCGTCCTCAGCTTCAAATCTCATAGTTACGGCATTCCAACCAAATCCGCTCAATCCACCAAAGATGTCATGAACCTCACACCATCTGTCTTTCAATACCTTTTGACGATTTTTGACATTATTTTTACTAACATTAACATAACCACAACTATGAAGGTATTGAACCATGTTATTATACGCTTGGGTGGTCCAGATGCCATCAATCCTATTACCCAAACGAGTCTCCTTGATCATAGAATGCAAAAGCCTAGCATCCATGTCCTCAGTCCATTTAATGAACTCTCGTGTACCAGCAGATGACTCAATGGTTGTTCCCTTACCCCTGTCCATATTATTCCTATTTCATAAAGAAAATGGTAACAAGTGAAGTTCAGTTAATCATAAAACCAAGTACATGTCATATTCAAAGAACAGAGTCATAAAAAACTATCAATTACAATAACTATGAATTTTGATAATCTCGCCACATTTCATCAGCAATGGCATCTCTAATAGTACTACCAACCCTATAATCATCTTCTCGAACTTGAGAAGATGACACATTATGCTCTTCCCTTTCATTTAACTCATTATCAACCTCATTAAGCAATGGGTCATCGTTATCAACTCCACGGATAAAGTTGTGTAGGATACAACAAGCTAAAATAATGTCTGTCATTGTCTCCAATCCATAATGTGGTTCAGTGCTACTTGCAATGATAGGAAACCTTTTCTTCAACAAACCAAATGTTCTTTCAATAACATTTCTCAATGATGAATGTCTATGGTTAAAGAGCTCGCATGCATTTTGTGGTCCTCTGCGTGTGAATTCTTTAAGATGATATCTGACACCTCTGTATGGTGTCATAACCGTACTTTTAAGCATAAATCCAGCGTCGCCAAGATAGTACTTTCCTACAATAATGCATAACATCAGCATTTACTAACTAATAAACAACCAATCATAACATCCCAATGGGATAAAATTACCTTGGGGGATGACCAACAGATCATCTCTATCAAGAGCATTTTTTAAGATTCTAGAATCAGATGTTGTGCCTTCCCACCCAGCTAGAACGTATGTGAAGTTCATTTCAAAGTCACATGCGGCAAACACATTTTGAGTTGGCCAATCTTTTCTTCCACGAAATCTCGGAGCATCTGTTCTTGGTACCCTTACACGAACATGAGTACCATCTATGGCCCCTAAGCAATCCTAAACATCCAATTAAGAAGTCATCATACAACTGCATAACATAAACATCATTTCGTAAATTTACATCAAAACTGACAAATTCATATGATTACCTTAAAGTAAGGATAAAACCGATTATTGTTTAAGACATATGGATGAACCTCGTCTCCTGATGGCTGAGTTAAAAATTCTGATTCTAGAGATAAAATAGCATCCAACACATTGTGAAAGTGTTTGCTAACCGTCGCTCCAGATTGATGGAAGAAAAATGCGACACTTCGATTCTTAACATTATGCTCAATTATATGAAGAAATTGCGCTACTTGTTCCTCCACTGTCGAGTGAATGACGTCTTTAACTAACCCAGTTGTCCTTCACAGAGACTAATAAATGCCTCTGGACCCATCCGAATAATGTCACAACATCGATTAGTATGCACCAAATACGACATTAACTGTTGCCTACGACGGTCTTTGTTGGGAAGGAAAGTGCTAACACTACTTAGATCACTCGAGCACATATTCAATAGGGTTAAATATGTTTTTAGTCCCTAAACTATTGGTCGTTTCTGGTTTTCGTCCCTCTTTCAAAATAAGGTACAATTTGATCCTCAATCTTTTCGAAACTTTGGTTTTAGTCCTCGAAAACTAACACCGTTAAATATTTGCTGATGTGTCTAACGTCTCTGTCCACGTGTTCTAACGTATCTGTCCAGGTGTTGTTACAGCTGAAATGCAAATTTAATCCAACATTGGTAAAGTTTGGTTTATTATTTTCACTGCAAAGTGTTGTCTGAAGGATTTGAGCAAAGACGAAGTCAAGGTTCAAGCTTCGATATCACCTTCATCGGCATTGGTGGAGTTGGGCACGTAAGTTCATATTCGTCTCTGTTTTGGTTTAAAATGATGGATGGATTTGGGGATATAGGGTTTTGTTGAAGGGTTTTGGTTTCGAACTTGATTTTCTTTGTTAATCACTTTTGAAGGGAAATGAAAGGTGATAGAGGAGGTTGCACACCAAGGAGCATAGGTTCTGGAATGTCCCAAACATGTGGATCCTCTGACTTAGCTTCAAAAAACTGTGGTTCTGGGGAAAGATTGTTGTTGTTGAAGGCAACTACATTGAAGAACAAAGGGAGACTATTTTATAGATGTAGAAATTGGGCAGTAAGTGAGAATAAAAGCTTTATTTAGGTTTAATTGCTTGTTTTGTCCCCAGTTTTGTTGAAGTGTGTCAAGTTCGTCCATTCTTTTAAAAAAGTTGCAAGTTCGTCCACACGTGGTTTAAAAGTGTCAATTGCATCCTAACGTTGAAAAATTTGCATCAATGAAGTCCTCTCCGTTAAATATAGACTAACAGTGTTAACTGATTGATGATTTGGCAGTAGAGAATTTAAACGTGACAATAGAGTGGCAATATTGGTAATGACGTGTGAATGAAATGTTGGGTGACATGGCATTAGGTGAAACTTCGTATGAAGATGCTTGATGATACTAGAAAGAAGGCATCTGTTGAGGAGATGCGTCAAAGTGATTCTAGTCGTTGTCGATGAGGAAGGGGAAATGATTCTTGCTTTAGGCGCGATGGACGACGTGGAGGCCATGGCTTTGTCTGCGTTGACGTCGCTGATGGAAACCCTCGTCAGCGATGATGGACGGCGCGACTGTACTGGTTGCGACACTTGGTAGTTAGGTTCCAACGGAAAGAGCGACACTGATTGAGAGACCATGCCCGACCGATGGGAGCCTCGGGGATTTCAAGGGCAGTTGGGCCCTTGCCGTTGACATAACTGATGATTCCCTTTCCGGGGAGGATGGTTTTGGTGAAGAGGGAAGAGTCAACGATGTAGCACCGCCAGGGGTGCTGCCGAGAAGGATCTCGGTAGCGATGTGGCAGGGGAGCTTTGCGCTGTGGCCATTTTGATTGCGGAGGCAGTGGTAGATGATTCTGGGATCTGGCAACTTGCAGCGTGAAGGTTATTCTTTGAACCCGTTTCATGGGGAAGAAGACCAGGGTTTGCGGTTAAAGGCGTGAATGTTTTACCCTCCGACGAGTTCACGGCGCAAGGGTTCTGATTTATGGAAATCTTTTTGGGTTTCACGGCGCAAGTCTGGGTTTCGCTAATTTTAGGATTAGGATTCCGATTGAGAAGGTTAGGGTTTCCAACCTGTTCTTGCAAATTAGGGAGATTTCTCTTATGTAATTGGAATTAAGATGATTGAAATTAGGGTTGTTGAGCTTGTTCTGCTTTTTGGGTGGTTATGAGTTCGTGATTTGGGTTTTCTATTGATTCACGGTATAGGGTTTCCGGGAACAATATGCAAGGAGCGAAAACTAATAAAGACCCAGAAGGATAATCAGAATTGGGAAATTGGGAATCTTGCAAGTTGATATTAGGAATCGTGTAAGTTGAAACTGTAATTCCATGTCACCCAACATTTCATTCACACGTCATTACCAATATTGCCACTCTTTTGTCACGTTTAAATTCTCTACTGCCAAATCATCAATCAGTTAACACTGTTAGTCTATATTTAACGGAGAGGACTTCATTGATGCAAATTTTTCAACGTTAGGATGCAATTGACACTTTTAAACCACGTGTGGACGAACTTGCAACTTTTTTAAAAGAATTGACAAACTTGACACACTTCAACAAAACTGGGGACAAAACAAGCAATTAAACCCTTTATTTATTGTGTTGAATATTGTATTGGTGATTTGTAATTTTCATTTGCAGAGTAATTCAAGCTGTAACTTCTTTGAATGGGTTGATGAAGGAGATTTCAAAATGGAAGGAAGCTTACAAAGGAAGAGTGAAGAAGTTGAAGTGTGTATTGAAAATGTTGTGTTGGATCTAAGGAAGAAGAAGGACAAGTTGAAGAAGAAATTAGAGGAAGAGAGAAAAAATTTCAAAATGATGTTGGTGTTTTTTGTATTGTCATGGGCATTAACAACCATGTTTTGTATTCTGTTTGTGTTGAAGGTAAATTGTAATTAGATAGGTTGTGTTGTGGATGTACAAGCAAGTTTTAAATTGAATAAAATGTGGAAGTTCAGTTCAATTGTGCCCTGATGGTTGTGTTATGTGCATTTGTGTTATATAGTTTGCAAATATTAGCAGTTTTGACTACCAATTTTACAATGCAGACTGTGCTCTTTGACTACCAACTTTACAATGCAGACTATGCTCTTGTTTGTAAAGCAAGCTTTGACTACCAATTTAAGATGTTCAAAAAATAGTGTGACAGAATCGAAGCTAATGTTCAAAAAAAGTGTGACAGAATAGAACCACAAAATCACCAAATTCTGCAACTTATCAGAAAAAGTGCTAAAAATTTGTGGGTTTAAATGTGAATTTTGCAGAAACGAGTTTGGAATGTTAATGTGATGATTTTAGCAACTTTGTTTTACCAAATTTGACATGTAGTAACTGCCAGCAGAGGCTAAAAGCTTCGAGATGAAAATATCACTGTATGAGTTGCTCTTTAGCACCAAAAGTGGTGGTTTAGAATGGCAAATGCGCAGAGGGACTAAAACCACAAACTGCCACCAAATTGTAGCTTGTTCTAGCAGCCAACAGAGGGACTAAAACCATACAGCATAAGTAAAAGCAAAGCAAAGCAATTACAGACAGCAGAGGGACTAAAACCACTCAAATTTTTAAAATACCAGACAACAACTTTAATTACTTTAAAAGCAATTACAGCATAAGTAAAAGCAAAGCAAAGCAAAGCAGACAGCAGAGGGACTAATAGCAGACAACAGCTTAACCAGTTACAGTATAAGTAAAAGCAAAGCAAAGTGGTCCATATTCATTAATAAAGAAGTCGTTCAAATAGTGGTCCCAGCATACTTTAAAGGGTTACAGTCACTACAAGACAAAAAAGTGGTCCATTACAGCCACTATTTTAATTACAACTTGCTTGACACCCTACAGCCACTACAAATTGTCTGAAATTACATCCTTCAATTACAACTTCCTTGAGACCCTACAATTTGTGCAGCCAATCTTGAGATGCTCTTCTTGCCCCTTGACGCATAGTTGCAGATCCTCCAGCTTGTGATGTTGATGCAGCCCCAACCCCTGCATCTCTGGCTGATCTCCTTCCAATTTGTGGTGCAGATGCAGATGCCCCCTTTCCAGCAATTGATGCAGCCCTTCCAGCTTGTGATGCAGATGCAGATGCCCCCCTTCCATCAATTGATGCAGCCCTTCCAGCTTGTGATGCAGATGCCCCCCTTCCAGCTTCTGATGCAGATGCAGATGCAGTCCTTCTTGATGCAGATCCAGGTGTTGATGTAGAAGCCCCCCTTTTGTCCTATGAAAGGAGTAAGATAGTTAGATAACAAATAGTTGTAAATAAATGAACTTGTAAATAACATTACCAAGAAGATTTACCTTGCTTTTCTGGCTCTTTTTACATGTCCTTGCATCGTGTCCATATGCATTGCAAGTGCTACATCTTATAGCAGTATTGGTCTTTGACAATTTTCCATGGCTGACATATTCATCAGCTTCTCGTCTTCTTAATTTTTTTGGCCTCCCAGGAGGTGTTTTGTAAATGGGAGGTAGTAGTTGTGGAGAGTCAGATGTAGGCCAAAGTTGTTGTCCATTGATAGGACTTATAATTGGTGCATAACAAGTTCTATAGGCATCTTTCTTATAGTAAGGATGAACATAATTTTCTGGGTTTTCTGATTTGTAATGAATGGTAGCAACCGCATGTCTACATGGTATTCCTACCAAATCCCACAAGTAACAAGTACATGTGTGATTACTTAAATCAACAACAAATTTGTCCATGGTAAAGCCATGAGTTACTTCAAACTGTGAACCCCCTACCCATACCGGAAGCCAATTCCCACTCTTTTCAACCTCCATATCCAATCTTTTCCTCGGTTTAGGCATAACATCACCAGGATATGAGTCAACTTTTTCTCTAAGGCTTGCAAACCTACTCATTATGTATGATCTAATCCATTCCATCATTGAAATTATTGGTTTGTCCCTTGCCATTAAAATAGTACTATTAAATGATTCTAACAAGTTATTGATCAACACATCACACCTAGGATAAGCACTAAAAGCATGCTTACACCAACTTTTAGTTGGTATACCCATTAACCAATTAAAGGCATCAACATTCAGATTTTTTAACTCACCCATTTTTTTCTCCCATTCCTTATAGTATGTTGCCTTCGCAGCCCCCACCATGAGGTCTCTAATGAGCAAACCTCCCCCAAATTTTTTCTTGTAATTGTTGTATAAATGGCGTAAACACAGTCTGTGTTCCACTCCATTCAAGATATCATCAAAAATTGACATTAATCCCTGCAACCATAATACACCAATAAGTATTACATAATCAAAATAAATTTCTAACTAAACTACATATTTTAATGTACCTTTTGCTTATCCGAAATAAAGATCCACCTTTGACAATCTATGCCTCCAATATCATCAAGCAGCTGTGTCAAAAACCACATCCATGTGTCTTTGCATTCTGTTTCTACCACAGCAAAAGCTAGTGGGAAATATTGGTCATTAGGGTCTCTTCCTACTGCAACTAACAACTGACCTCCATAACTTGTCTTCAAGTGACAACCATCTACACCAATAAATGGTCTGCAACTACCTAAAAACCCCTGCTTACAGCCCTCCAAACACATGTAAAATGACCCAAACCTTGGTTGCAGGGTGGGTTCGGGTTGATTCACCTTAATCTTGAAGGTCCCAGCCTTGACTCTTAATAACTCAGCCACATAGTCAACCAGACGAGCATATTGTCGTTCTCCATCACCCATTAAACAATCCATTGCAATTCTCTTAGCTCTTCCAGCCTTCCAATGACTTATTCCAACACTATATGACTTTTGTATTTCATCTATGATTTGTTTCACTGTCATGCCTGCAACATTGACAAATTTGGCAACCAAAACCTGTGCAATCCATTCTACATTTGCACTTTTGCTACCAAAACCCCTTCCACACTTGTGCCGAACTAGAGTTTTGACTCTAAAGGTTTGCCTACTTCCTACCTTGCTAGCCATAATAACAAAACCACACCCCTTCTTACAAACTGCCCTTACTCTCTTCAAATCATTCTTCACAAACTTCACTTCTTTTCCATTCAAAACGCTATGCTCCTGTACGGCACTCTTAAAATCCTTCAAACACTTAAACTCCATTCCCAATCTAAATTTGAATCCCTTAGTCATATCTTTTGCTTTATACTTTGGAAAGTGCCTTTTATTGTCCCTGACATCCTCATCACTATCTACATTTGAGGACAACTCTTCTGTATCATAAACTTCATTTATCTCATGCTCTCCAACTTCTTCGTTAATGACAAATGCCCCCTCACTATCTACAAATCTGCTCCTAACACTTGTATTTTTGTTTTTCATTCTCTTCCACCTATCCAAAACTAGATTAATATTTCTTCTCTCTTCCTCCACCGTGACATTGTCCATCCCAAACCCATCATCACCATTTGCCATTCTCTCCTCTTCACTGTCATCAACATTTTCCACCCCTTCATCCTCAAGAACATTGCCCTCTTCATCTTCTTCTTCACCTTCTTCTTCATCTCCCTCAACATTCCCCTCTTCCTCTTGCTCTTCCACAATTTCTCCCTCAACATTCCCCTCTTCGTCATCTACTACCAAGTCTTCTACTTCAACATTTCCCTCCACCCCACCAATATCTTCTTCATCCATAACAACCTCTTCCTCCATCTCCTGTACTCTTACTTCCTCTGCCTCCTCACCAAATGTAAGAAAAGTAATTTCCTCTGCCTGACTGGGTTGGCCATGTTGAACATAGATTTCAACTTCCTCCTTATTTGCCTCTGCATAGTTAGCCAACAAAATGGCTTCTCTGTCATCTGTCAGTGGTCTAAGGTTGTTGATTGCCTTTTGTTTGGAACCCTTCCACCAAAGTTTGAACTCTCCACAGTACTTGAATTCTCTAACAAATCCCACAGCTTCAAAGTATGACCACATGTCGGGATCGATTCCCCTAATAACATGTATCTCTCCTCCCACATATTGTAGACCCTTGTTCTTCATGAACTTCCCCATATGATACAAACACACGTCAAAAACCATTTTTCCTACAAGGTCAAATGAAAACTTCCCACATTAGACTAATAATGCACAGCGGAATGCCCATTACACACACAATTGTTTTTCTTGTTCAACGAATCACAGAGAAAACAAGTTAAACTTAAACTAAAAAATTACCTTGCTCAACGAACCACACACAATCGCCTTTCTTCTTCAACGAACCACCTCAACGAACCACAAAGAAATCCCTTTCTTTCACGAACCAAACGCAAAGAACGTACACATGAACCACGAAAATGCACGCGCAAATGAACCACGAACCAAACCCAAACAAAGAACAGCAACACCAACACCAATTGTAACTGATTTTAAGTACCAATTTCATTCCAGATTAAAGAGGAATCAGTTCCATCCCCATATGACTTAACACACGTCAGCAAAAAACCAAGAACACGTGGACAGAGACGTTAGACACATCGGCACATATTTAACGGTGTTAGTTTTCGAGGACTAAAACCAAAGTTTCGAAAAGATTGAGGACCAAATTGTACCTTATTTTGAAAGAGGGACGAAAACCAGAAACGGCCAATAGTTTCGGGACTAAAAACATATTTAACCCTATTCAATATATTCAAGGCATGACAAACAATGCATAACATTGTTAGTGCAGCCAGTGACGTCGTTATTTGTAATTGTTGATGTAGCATTACGACTATATTAAAGTCTATACCAACCACATCATCATCTATATCTTCACGGTCCAAGTACGAAAAATCTAATTATTCTTCCATCTATTTTTACTTAAACAAATAATCATACTATAATTAAAATCATGCATTCATATATTCATGAAACATATCTTATTCATATTATCATATATAAAATTTAACTAATACATTCATATATTACTAAAATTAAAGGACATATATTTAACTAACACATTAAAAACGCATTCTTATATTAATTAAAAATAAACAAACAATCACACTTACCTGTTGAAGATCTGTGTATGTAGATTTCCAAGTATGAATTAACCAAAACACTCAAACCCCAACCACAAATGTACTGAAAGATTCACTGATTCTTGACTTGCCAAGTTCGATGGTAATTATCTATGTTTTTCAACTATGTAACACGAAACCTGTGAATATGATAATATTAGATCATGGTTCAAAAGCAATGTGTAAAAATTTTTTAATTCATAATCTACCTTGAACAAAGTAGATCCAATTCATGAACCAGGTGCAAAGAAATGAATACAGAGAAATGAGTCAAAATCTTCAATGTTCAACTAAGAAACTAAATTATCTTGGCTGCCCGAACAACATTCACAAATAAGCTTCTTCAACCAAAGAAATAACTCGTGCTTGGTGGACAAAAACATGCACAAAGAACCTTCTTCACCAAAAGCAACAACTCCGGTCCAGCACCTTCAAAATACTAAAAGAAAGCATGATCAACTTCTTCCCTACACACAACACATATGGTGCTTCATGAACTTACACGACGGAAGAGCTTGCAATTGAATGTTCAAGCTTGTCCTTCACCACTCTAACAAGACCTGCATCACAAACCATCACAAACAAATCGTTAGTCCTATCATATTTGAACCAATAACACCAGATCTGCGTTCTTCTTAGCATCCTCATGTGTGTCCATCCTCCTCCTTCGTCCACTACTTCACCTGTCAAAGGAACCATCCTTCACCAATCACAAACTTCCGTCACTGGTTGAAGGACCATCAAATGTTGCCGCCATCCTCCATCATCACGGACAACTTCGTCCACTGGTTAAACCTGCATCAAATGCGCGCTGCGACCTTCTCCACGCCAAACTCTACCAACGACGAACCAAACCGGAGGACTTGCAGGGAACGACGACGGGCTATGTAATCGGATCCAAGCCGTAACGTGCAAACCATGTCGTATCCGAATACACATGACTGTAACCGGATACGATTTGGCATCAATTTCTTCATTGACCGTGTAACCGGATACGCCATCTCTGATTCGAATACGTTGAAACCGTTTTTGTTCTCCACCTTCACGCACACTGATCTTCTTCATCAACGACTGTGTTCTTCATCTCCTCCACCGATCCAGCTGATGTCTTCATCTACCTCCATCACTTGCAACATAAAAACGATAGACAGAAGCTCTAAACAACTACAATCAAAGCTCACCTTAGCTTTCTCTCTTCCAAAAGCACTGAAACACACTTGCACTTGCAGTTCCTGAACTTGCACAACCCAATGCTATTCTTGCTTCTTCAATTAACACAACCACACAATGCTCTTGTAGGTTCTGCAATTAACACAACAACAACCACACCTACCACTATCTAATCCTTCTTCGACATGGTCAAAAGCTATTGCAAAGTGTGTACTGTGACTAATGCATGCGCGAATCTTCACTGTTCAATGTCTGTTTGAAGCAAAGGCTCAGGAATCTCTTCTGCAAATTACAGCTTTGAGTTACTCGCGTGAGTGCACAATAGCTTGCAGCTTTCAATATTATGTAAAACATGCAACAGTAGACGTGGAAATTTTTTAAATATGGGGGGCACATGAGTAATTATGCTACGGATCCCTCCAAATCTTCTCAACATAGCTGGTGACCAAAAAGATGCACATCCCGCAATTCAATTACGTTCCTTGCGCGCAAATTCCATTAAGTGAACACGATTTTCATTACTTTTCATCGTTCGCTGATACTCGTAAACAATAAATTACGTTCAAGTGAACACAACATAAGGATTCATAAGAGCATATGTCATAATAGCTGAAGGACGGAAAGAGACTCGCAATAAATAATGAGAGTGTTTCCATTTTGTTGTCACTAATTAATAAGACAAAAATGTTGAAGATGTTTATTAATTTAACTATTTTACAGTACTCAAAACCTAAATATAATAAATAGAACTTAACATATCAACTTTATTTTCTAAGATATAATTAAGATAGAACAACCCGATATAAGCATATAGAATTAAAGATATCACATAATAGACTCAACAATAAAAACATAAAACATATTTTATTTTTACATCAAAGTGTCATTTGTAGTTTAAACTTCATTCATTACTGTGCTCAATATTTATTATAATCAGCACTTTAATTAAGACTCAAAGTAATTGGATATTATATATGTTAAAAAATCTAGGAGCAAAGATTTTATTTCCAAAATAAGAAAAAAATATAATTAATTTAGAAAATATTGTGAGTTGTGGGCTCCTCCTTCTTTTAAAAGACATCCTAAAATATATCGATACTCCTTTGTGCTGCTGAGGATTTCATGCTGCACATCTTCGGTGTTACTTTTCTTAAAGTATTTTTCTATTTTATAACAAATTAGGGAACAGAAATCTGATATATCTAAAGAAAAAGTACAGAAAATATAAATATAATAAATGATAGAATAAATATAGTGCAAATGACAGTGTTAACATACGTCATTACTCTTTTATAACCTACACACCGAGATTAAGGCAGACTTTTAATAAGCCTACATAGACTAGGATTAACTTTAGGAGAGATTTTGAAAGTTTAGAGAAAGATTATAGCATTTCAATAAATGCAACATACATGATTTGAAACATCATAAACTATTTTCTCATGATATAAATTAATTATTTAGTTATATATATTCCCATACAGTTAATAGTATCATATCCTTTAAGAACTGAGACAAAATAAGTTTAAATACATCTCTCCAACAATTTAAAATATCTCTTAAGAACAATTTTAAAATTTTTATAAAAACTTTAATTTTAAAACAAACAATATTTTATATACAATCATTGATTTAACTGTATATTTTAACAAATTTGAAATGATAATATTAGTTTTGGTAGGTGGAAATGAAAATGGATATATATTACCAAAATATATTAATAGTATGCGAATTGGTATGAATGAAAATTTTCTCTGTTTACCCAAAAGATTAATAATTTCTTGAACACTCTTCACCAGAACCTGAAATTACTTTTATTTTTCAGGTGTTGATTGTGCAAAAACAATTGACTGCCAACACAATGAATTCTTAAATTTTTACCCGAAAACTTTTCAATCATTTAACGAAATAGGACCCTCTATTGAATAATTTGAGTTGAAAAAACTGAGCCTTTAACTTTTATGTCACAGTTCATTGAAGATGCCCATAAGTATCCCTTTCAATGGGAGGAGGCCATCATAACCATTGGAGCCTCTATCCTCTTAAAGACAAACTTTAATTATCCACGCAAGCAAGGGCCCAACCTTATTAACAAGGTATTAATCCAATTAATTGTAATAATTGTTGGGCAACAACCCTAATTGCAACATAGGTTTCACATGTCTCTTGTCAAGTTGTGCTACGCTATATAGGTCATTTTTAAGACACCCCTACCAACTAAAGACTAATATTTGTCCCTAATCAAAGAAAGATTTGCTCATCCTAGTTATAATGTTGTGTTAGTCAACAACAAAACAAAATGGCATTTTGTGCCAAATTTATAAAGTTCCACCTCAGAAATTGCCTTGAACATAATTATTGTTCATTTTTTTTTTCTCCAAACCAATATAATCAATCAATCATACCCCATCTTATCATTACATATTCCTCACAAAAGATGGTGTTGAAAATCATTGCCATATTGGTGAAACCCTTTTCTAAATTGCACTGTTTAATATTCCAATCCCCTTGCCTTTTCTATTTGTTTATACATCTAATCTTGCCACTCTTTGGTCGATCATTGAATCTGATTCTTTCAAGCTTTGTCTATCCATCGAAACAATACAACAACCAGTTTAGGAATTTCAACTTGCTTTACGCACATATGTGCACAAACACTCACTCCTTTCTTTGTAAATTGTACCTCTTCTCTTGTTCATGAAAAATGGTAGCACAAAGTTGACAACTTTTTTCTCATAGAAAAAATGGTTGCAAATAGGGCATTATTACCTCTCCCCATAAAGTAAAGTTCCCAAACCTCAAAACAAAAGTTCATCTTCATGTGTCTAAAAGTCACAATTCCCTACTTCTCCTCCATCAAACCAATCAACCCGTGAGCTTGTGGTCCCATAGCCAAGTCAATTCATTGAAGTAAGCAATCCACTTCATCCATCAACAGATCAAATGTAGAAGGAATTGCCCAAAATGCATCCAATCAACATCTCCCTGTCTCACCACATGTAAAAATCATTATTCAAATCCACATCACCTACTTTTGGGACTACCCTAAAGATTTTTTATCCACCCACAAATTTTAGGGACCTGCCCCCCCACTTGTTGATAGAGCTTAAAAGAAAAACTACACTACTTGATTAAAATCATGCTGTTGGAAATTAGTTTAGGGGACTGTCTCGATATTTATCCATTAGAACACTGAAACAAGTCGAATTGAATTGTACATGAAAAGAGACTGATAATTCACATTATGCTGTGGCAATATATTACAACCAGAAACATTAAGGGCATGTTCCACAACTTTTTACTCCACCCCATTTTGTCTTCTATCCCCCACAATCCTATTTTCATCATGACTCCACTTAATCATAGCAAAATAAAGCATATCTATCTTTCTATCTATTATCTCAGTTGTGACGGTGATGAACACACTCAGCTGGCGTGACTGGGAACCTAGCAGTGTCAGAGCAATAGTCATAGAAGATGTGTCTGGCTCTAACCCACTTCAGCTGATGGCTCTGGTGCACGTTGAGTTCAGCCAAATTTGGCTCATCCCACCAATATTTCTTACCCTCACTGCTGCTACAGCGTTTAGAGTTATCCATTGCAGCCACTGCCACAGGGCATTCACAAGCATTGATCTCAAAGTTCTTGAAGGTGACAAAGAAGGGTGCGTGGCTCCAATCCGTCTTCACACGACCACCCTGGGTGGCCCAATTGTCAGCATTCCATATAGAACTGTACACACCCATGGGCTGATCTTTCGGATAAGGAATACCCTTGTGCTCCATGTTTGTGTGCACTCTTATCGGCGTTTCATCCACCAAAAACCTGATCATGTAAAAATCATTTTAACCAAACAACTTAACACTTTTAGATCACCAAATCAACATGGTAAATTTTGGTTCGGTCTATATTAATATGTACCACCTGCAAATACTGAAGCGCATGGGAACATATGTACACCATATGTACGTACATATTCTTGTATAGACCCATGAATTGTCCTAGATTCCCTTACCTTTTTTCATGGATTTCTTTTCGTGTAACCCCATTGGGTACACAGTGAAAACAAGTCTGTGATGGCTCAACCACCGAAGGGGAAAAAGCACGCTATCTTACAGCTTTTTCCCTTTCCATAGTCATTTTTTTAGATATAACAGTGAAGTTACATTAGGTTTTAAATCTAATGCAATGTGCAGTAATTAAGAGGAATGGGTACTTACACAACTTGTCGTTGATTCCAGAAGATAGAGTATGAATGGAAATCCTTGGTAGGGTCGAACCAAAGGTTAAGCCTTTGTTCTCTGTTGCCCACTCCGTTCACATACACGTTTGTTTGGACTGAGTATGGTTCCCCTGTGGTGTTGCCCAGAAACTCAAAATCAAACTCATTGTGGTTTGGCCCCTCCGAGGACATCTACGTCAAATCAATTATCACTGTGTCAGACTCATTCAGATTCCTCAATAATTGAAACCAAAAAAAAGTGAAAAGTCAATTCAAACGCAGAATAATACAACTGTTGGGTTGATCGTGTAAAGTTCCCCAGCAGAATTTAACCTTGCATTGGTTCATAGATAGCAAAGACGGAAACAAAAGTAATGAATGCGAATATTAATTGGATGTAAAGTAAATCACGAGGGTAAAGGGTAGTAGGTAGCTGCCACTAATGGGTGTGTTAAATGGATTCCATGGATTCCAAGTCCATTTTTTTTTTTGCAGAAAAACGTTGCTTACATTGATTTTAATTGAATGCATTAAATGAGGTCCCAGAGGTAGACCATCTCCATACTAATGATGAAGAGTTAAAGCCACATAGTCAAGTGAGGCCAAAGTAGTATCACTCTTGATGATGATGATTAATTGATATTTGTTATAACAAGTTAATTAATACTAACAATAAACAAAAAAAACCGAGGAATAACTTGGTGACTAAGAATAATTTTGTTCACTTACATAGAAAGCAGTGACAGTCCCCGCAGAATCACCTTCCACAAGCTTAAGCTGGATGGTCACTTTCCCAAACATATACTTGCTTTTGGATCCAAAACCAGCCCCTGAAAATGTCCCACTCAATATTAACGACACAAAACAAACCATTTTTCTCAAGCGTAGTGTCTATATTAGATTGCTCATTAGTGGGATGAACTAGTCAAAGATCATGACTAAGAGGCTAACAAAGACAATCTCTTTGGATGCTCAAAGAAACAGAAAAAAAAAAAAACCTGTGGCTTTACCAGAATAATTGTCAAGTTTGAGTTTGAGGAGATTTCCTTCATGAACGAAGTGATCAAAAGCCCAACTTGGTTGGAAAAGTTGATCGAAGTTGGAGGTGGAAGCCACCCCCACAACCATCATAAGACCCACAAACAATCCTAAGGAGCGAGACATCCTTAAAGCGGAACAGAAGAGTATGGGGAGAGCAGAGGGAAGGTTCTGAGAGCAGTGAGTGAGAAGAGAGTGAGAAGTAAGAAGTGTTTTATAGCCAAAGTGTGTTTGAAAGTGGCTTGCGAGATAAGCTGGTGTTGCATTCCCAACGTACACATCATGGAGGACTGTGCCACATCAGCTTGCCAGGGTGGATTTCAAATACCAAGAGAAAAAGAAATAAAAGATGATGTGGTGCGTGGCAAATGGTGCCGTTACTGTTGCAAATAACAGCTGGCAAAAGCTGTACACTCTTCAAGCTCCACTGGGCACCCACTACACAGTCACAACAACACTGTCTTTAATCATATTCAAAAACAGCACCACCATGTAACCAACATTTTACTTTAATAATAGCATTGTTTAGCAGAGACAGAAATTTAAGGATGTGTGAAAGATTTGAAATGAGGAAAGAAGTAGGGGAAGATGTTAAATGGGAGAGTGTATTAATTTATCATAAATGGCCTAGAGAGTAGAGAGCGTGGTACAGAATGGGTGGATATGGAAAAAATGGTGCAGAGCAATAAAATGATGTGGTGGTGTTTGATGGATAAAGAAGGTGATGGTGGCGATCCAGCTGTAATTGGTGGTACAGGTTTGAAAATCTCTGCCATGCACCATCACAAGCTTCTCTCCTTCGCAATTCATGGCTGCATCGCAAGCATAGGTAGTACACAACACTCGCTTGTTACAACCAGACACGCGTGTCTTACAATCTTGGGGCATCCTTGTCCCATCTTTCGAGTTGATAAAACTGTCATGTTGGATATTTGAATGCATATCTGCTTCTACACATTTATCTCTATTATTATCTATTTATAAGATAAGATCAAAAACAAAATAAATAATTAAAAAAAGATATTTTTATTAAAATAGATGAATTTGTATAGCTATTAAAATTGTAAATAAATGAAGAGATTTTTACAGAAAATAGAAAACATAAAAACGTGGTGGTTTAAGTTTTTATACGGTGGTGGTTTTCACCATGTTGCCATTGCTGACGGCGTTTTTCCAGCTGGAGTGTACACAAAGACGCACTTACTCAAAGGCCCCGCTTCGTAACGTCTTTTTAATGTATACGTTGGAGTAATTCGTAATATAAAATGATTATATTGTCATAAACTCGTTTAACGATAATAATATTCGTTCATCAATTCTCTCCAAATGCACGTGCAAGAGGATTACCTATGCACTTAATACTAAATTATTAGTGGGAATTAGGTTCAGATAATTATTATTTTTTAATTTAAACGTTATTATATATAGACTATGGTTTATTTTTTCTGCTTTTTTGTATATCTGTAATCCAAACACGTGACAAGAATGAGACCAAACGGATAGAGTCTGTTCGGTGGTCCAATTAAATTCTATGGTCCACTCTAATATAATTATATTTTAGGTAAAATGTATTCTTTGTTTTCGAAAATTGTTTGAATTTAACTTCAGATTTTTTTTTCAAAAAAAAATCATACAATTTTAATTTTAAAATACAACATTCTCAGATCTATAATTAATTAAAATAAAATTCTAATTATAAAACACAACAATCTTAGATCTCGAAGCCCCGTTGCAACTTTCAACCCCACTCATTTTCAATCTAAAAACTTTGCAACTATTTCGATAATTTTAAAAAAATCGAAATATATGATATTTAAATTATTTCTAATAAGACAACAAAAGTTGGTAGTCATGTATCCTAAACAACCCAAGGCTTAGTCATTAAAAAGTTATATTTTCACATGTTACCATTATTGCTTACATTTTTCTATTTTACTAGATAACTAAATTAATTGTATTTTTCACTCATTAGTAAAATTTAAATACATTAATGTGGGATTATGAATATAAATTAATGTATATAAAATTATATAGAAGAGTATAGAAAAGAATTAATACAACGTTGGTAAAGCAATGTTTGGGGATGACGAAGTGCGATCCGCACAGACTGGAGATTGCAGAAAAGCCACACTTACTCTGACTTTGATAATAAAAAACACTGTCCCTCTTACCCCAACCCATCATCATTGTTTTCAAAAATCTAAAAGTAGAACCTCACATTTTTGGTTTAAATTTTGACCTCATCTTCCCTTTCGGATTCTTCTATATTGGCAAATATGGTTCCATGTGCCTTCCACATTCTATTTGAAAAATATTTTTAAAATGCAGGTATTTATGAAAAAAGATTTAAATAAATAGTAAGAAGGGATACGTAGATTGAGAAGTATCTGGTTTTGGTGGGACAGTGGTACACAATAATTGTACGGTGGTAGTAGAGGCAATTTTTTATGATGAGTTGCGCAGATCCAGAAGCTATAGGCTTCACTTTAATATTAGTATGAGTGGAGAAAGTGTGTGTGAGAAGAAGAGAGGTGAAAATATAAATTATTACTGTGACGCAGAGGCAATGAATGCGAAAATTTGGAAATTTGTGTGAGCTTGAATTTTACTTGTGGGAATAGGCTTCCCTTTTTCAGCATTCACTGCTGTACTGTAGTCTGTACTGTCTTCGCTCCGTCACGCCAGCACTGCATGATTGCAGTTTCTTTCTTCTGCAGAAGATTATCAGACCTTCACCTCCATCAAAATCTTTTCACTCATTAATCCTTACCGAAGTTCCGTATCCAACAATTTACTGTATACAAGTTATCGTAAACTTTATCTTATAATTTTATAACTATGATTTGTGAAATTGAATTAAGTTAATTGTATGTTATAATTTTATAAGTTCATTTTACGAAATTAAATTAAATTTATAATTAATTTTTTAATTTAATATTAAATTTATTATTATAATTTATTTTAACCAGTGTTATTTTTTAAATATATTATTTTATTTATTATTATATTATTATTGAATCATTTATTAATTTTAATTTATTATATAAAATGTATATATAAATTATATATACTTCTAACGTTAGAAAATATATTAAAAGTATCATATTCAATTTAAAATACATAAATAAATATAAATTTACCTTGCAAATTAATTTTAAAATCTATTTCTTAATCCATTTTAAAAAAACAAACTGTGAAATTACTTACTTCACCTGTTTTTAGAATGGCATAATTTTTCTTATACAGTCATAATTTTAGCCGTATTTTTACTGCTTAAACGTGTAAAATATGTGTCTAAATTCTTAAATTTTTTATGGAAAAATAGTAAGATTCTTTTTATCTGAGTTGCTTACTGATTTAATTTTTAATTTTTAATTTTTTCAGTTTTTATATTTTTTTATTTCATTAACTTTTACTTTTTAAAAACTTTAATTGATTTTATATTTTTGTAAAATAAATTTAATGTGATTTTTTTTGTTAAATTAACATATCTCATTTTATAGTTTTAAATATTAAAATTTAAAATTTTCACATGTCAAAATTTGTATTTTTTAACTAGATCTCACATTTTAAAATTAAAAAAGTTATAAAATAAATAAAAAAAGTGACACATAATATACTTAAATTTTAATACTTTTAAAACTATAGAGAAATTGTCACATAATTAATAAAATAAATCAATTAATAAATCATATTATAGCCATTTAAACATAATCATAATCAAATTTCATGAATATATTTACTAAGCTCAAACCATATATATATATATATATATATATATAAAAGATTTGGTATTTTCAAAACAACTAAAGGAATTGAGAAATATTAAAGAGTTATTATAATAAGTACTAAATTGTTGGGTCGTCTCTACCTAAGGCTTACTCCAGAGTCACTTCATCACCCTCTGCTCACACCCATCAAATGATCATAATCAAGGCAATCACATACAAGAACACACCAATAAGACATAAAAAAAAAGTAAGCTAGTGATACAAAACAGATCAAAACAGGTCATATTATACTACAACATTTCACACATGAATCACATTTCATATAAAGCAATCCAATCATTCTAAACATGTCAAGACCTAGACTGGACTATCCGGATTTAGTATGAATATCGAGCTATGGCGGGTTGTGCACTTGTAGGTCTCTACTACTTTGCAATGTCATTGTCAATGGGTTCACCCTACCACATTCACAAGGTTACTTTATACTGTGTCTTGGGCCATACTAGAAGCACCTAGATTAAGACATCCTACTACTCTCACCACATGTATAAATCCTCTTTACTTAAGAATGAATGATCATTAGAGTGTTGAAATAACCCCCAAGATTAATCTCCTTGTATTCATACTAACAACACTTTGATACAACCATTAAGAATCCTCATTAGAACTCTTATACACCTCATTCCATTCACATATATATTTCAAACCTTACCATAGATAATATAACAAAACATTATAACTTTTAAAAACCATACACATAATAAAAAATAATTCAAAATCACCCAAGAACATAGACTCACTTGACCAACTAACAGTCTTTGCTCGTTTAACAAGAGGCAAAACAACAACCCTCCAAGCTAAACGAAATGACTTGCTTAGTCTCTGCAACTCTCTACCAAAAGCCCCAAATATTTGCCCAACGAGTTCCTCCACTTGCCTAGTGAGAGCCAAAACAACAAGTTCCTTAAGTAAAGCGAGCTGGCTTGCGCAACCTCTGGAACTCACTGCTATAACTTCCCTAAACTCGCTCAACTAGCCCATTCTGCTTGCGTAGCCATACTACATTGTGTAGCACTAAAACTGCAAAATTAACACTCCTAAACCACCCATTATCATTTTTACCAACTTCTAACACTTCTACATTGAATTATAAACTATTTAGACCTAAACAAATGTGAATAACCTATCTTAAACTAATAATAAATTGTTTATAACAAGGTATCAACTGAAAAAAACCTAAATTCTCAACTTAGAGATCAAAATTGCAGTTTACCTGTTCTAGCTCATTTTTAAGTAACTTAGGGACTCTAACAAGTCATAAATGACTTACCAATACCCTTTAAACTAACCAATTTGACCCAGAATCTATAATTCAAAATCTCACTGCTCTAAACCCCAAAAATGTGCCTAAAAACCAACCAAAACACCTTTAAAGTACTACTAAATCATCTTAGATCATATTTTTCTTAACTCTAAGCCTAAAAAAAATTCCAAATGATTATAACATAAATCCAAACCTAAAATTTCCCTCAATTTATCAAACATACTCATCATACACAATTATCACAAAAACAATAATCTCAAATCATAATCAAATCAGTATTACCAGCTAACAACTATCATTCACACTTCTTAATTTAAAACTAAAGGAAATATTAATTTCCCTTACCTCACAAAGAACTGCTACAACTCTAAGAATGTCCAATCGTTGCTTCAAATGCAAGGAACTCTAGAAATGCTTACAAATCACCAAATTGTTATCGAATTGAATTCTTAGGACCTTAGATT
Organism: Vigna angularis; assembly: GCF_016808095.1. Lineage (NCBI taxonomy): Eukaryota > Viridiplantae > Streptophyta > Magnoliopsida > Fabales > Fabaceae > Vigna > Vigna angularis. The sequence goes on along the minus strand of NC_068974.1, from coordinate 29,826,878 downwards.
GACAAGAAACTAAAAAAAACATAACATAAGACACATGCGACAAAGAATCAACATGCATAATTTCAATCTAAGAACGAAAGGAAAAATGAGTCAAAATTTACTTGTTAATTACTAAGAAGTGATAGGATAGGAATGAAGATTACTTGACCGTGATCTCCTAGGCACTTCCTGGCCTTCAAATAGATGATCAAATAGTTAGATATCTTAGAGAGAAGTAAGAGAAAACTACGAGGAAAAAATTTAGAGAGATAATTTGTGTTTTAAGTAATGAGATTTTTTTTAAGAAATTCTAGTTATATTAGCGAATTATTTTAACTTTAAAACACTATGTCTCATTGTTTTAAAACACCTGTAAACTCGTATACTCTATTTTCTAGGTTCTTACCTAGATCACTAATTTAATAAAAAAATAATATAGAGTTTATTGTAAAATAGAAAATCAATTAAATCAAAAATAAAAATAAAGATAAAAAAATAAAATAAAAATACAAAAGACTAAATTATTAATTAAGACTAATATTATTAAAATAAGTTATATTTACATTAGAAGATTTCTTTTTAGACTTTTTATAATCTAAAATTCAAATTCAAAATTTTGTTTAAATAAACGTAATAATCTAAATTTCAAATTCAAAATCTTACTTAAACAAACGAAATACAATTTGGGTTAATGAATGATATAAATCTAATTTATTTGTTTAAAAGTATCTTTCATCAATTCATTGTACTAAAATTTAATTTATTTGTGATTATTATTATTGTTGGTGGTGCTCATATATGGCTCTTGTTGTTTTCTCTTATTTATTTATTTATAATAAAAGTAGTGCATATTTTATATTTTTTCTTTACATTTATAAGAATCGATTTTATTTAATTTAATTAATAAAAAAAACCTTCCTTAAATTTTTATATTTCTATTTAAAAACTAATTAACATTATCATTAATACTCTTCTCTCTTTTAATATTTGTAAAAGTCACTAATATTCTTTAGGGTTATTTTGGTTTAAAATTGATTAATGTTAAGAATATTATGGATTAGATTATGTGTATATATATATATATATATATATATATATATATATATATATATATATATATATATATATATATATATATATAAAAGGTACTACTTTTAAATGACAAGGTAGGTAACTTTTGAATTTTGTATACTTCAAGAAATTTGTGAAATTGGCGTTAATCTTCCTTTTAATGAACATATTTCATTATAACAATAAGAAAAAATAAGAAGGAAAATGAACATATTTTGAAGGATGATGAAATAAAATAAGAGCAAAGTTGACCAAGGAAAATAATATTGTAATAAAAGCTTAAAATAACGTTTCATTATTAAAGCTTAGAAAAATAAAGTCCTAGCTTAGTTAAATTGTTTATGTAAAAGAGACTTCAAATTTGGATGGATTCCCTAAGGATCCTATCAACATTATTGATTAGTGGCACTATCAATCTAACACAACATTCTAAATGTGGCTTTAAGTCAAAGAAAAAGTCAGAGGAAAATGTAAAATTGTTTTCATGCAGCATAGTAATATCAAAGGAAGAAACAATGGTCATCTAAGATCTAAAGGATTATCCAATAATAAGAAAGTGGAAATTGATCTTTAATAAGGAAATTTAAATTTATTTATAAGTGATGATAAATCTTTCTTTACTAAATTGGTTTAAAAAAACATTTATTTATCATCAATAAAATGTAACTTTATTTAGAATATTAAAAGTGGAAATCAAGAAAATTCGACAATATAATAGATAAGGAAAGATTTATCTTCAATTATATACTTTAATTTAACTTTTTTTATAATCAATGTGATATTTTTAAATTTTTTATAATATTATATAATATTATAATAGATCTAATTTTTTATTAAAATTAAATATTAACATTTCATATTAAGAAGTAAGATTTAGTATAATTTAACTTCACAAAATTAATTTAATAAGTTAATATTTAGTTTTGTTAATATATTATAATTTAATTTTATCTTTATTCGATATTAGATTTTTAGCATATTAATTAAGTAATTAATCTTTTATAAACTAATAAATCTTATATTTTTTTATAAATATTTCCAAATAGTTGATTTCAAAATATTTATCACTTCAGGAAAAGAATATTTAAATTAAAATGTGAACTAGATACTAAATACTTAGCTACATTTGAACTCTTTGGTAAAATGGTTTTGTTAAAGGACTTATTTTATCGTATTACTTGTATAATTAATATTCTTGTATTATTTTTTAAGGCAAATATGAAATGGAAAGAGTATGGGAAATTTTGTGGATTAAATTTGGTTCCAAATGAACCAAATATATACCCTGTCAAGCACATCATATACAAACAAATACTAGGCCAAATCAATCTCTATCATCAGTCACGGACACATAAAAATGGTAATTCATAAGAAAATGGTTAATTAAGATTTTTGGCAGTTGTTACTTGCTCCCTTGTCTTTTTTCTTCAATGTTCAACCACAAAGAAATCTTAGTACTCTTCACGCACTAAAATGCATGATAAAACTCGATGTTCAGTAAAAAAAAAAAAAATTTAATATATATGCATTTACTCTTGAATAGATGGTCTTGATTATGATTTATTGATTAGATTAATCATCCTTTTAAACAGTTAGATTATTTTGTGCGTCTTTATGCTATGATAAACTTAATGTTTGGGTCCACTTAATTAGATCTCATATGTGTATATATATATATATATATATATATATATATATATATATAGTGATGGATAGGATTGTAAACCATTATTGTAATTGTGACTTTCCTACGCTTGTCAAAGCGTTTGTTAACTTTCATTTGCTTGTTTGGTAGGCCGAAGATGAATTAGGAAAATTTGAAGAAAAATAGTGAACATGTTATTAGGTATAGAAAGTGTGGCATATGTTTTGTAGGAAAATGGTGTAATTTGACACTAAATTTATAAGATTGAGATATCTTAAATAACTCATTACTTTGGAATAAATGTTAGGAAATAATAGCTTTATTTCATGTATATAATTTTTCTTTGAATTATCTATGTTTACTGGAGTCTAATGTGAGTTGGTCCGGATAGTTTAGATTCAGTCTATACTTAGTCTGTAATATGTAAGTCGAACTTACTTGTCTTGCATAAATATGCGGATTAAAAATATTCGTCAGTCCTACATTGGAATTGATCCATAGATCGACCCGCATACTTAATTTGAATTTTCTTTTCAATTAATAGTAAATTTCATACTTTACAATTTTTTTTTTACTTATATGAAGTGGGTGAATAATTTTCGCAAATTTCATATCTGATTCAATAGTTTTAGCGAAATGAAGTGGTTGAAACTCTATACTACTACATTCTCATCAAACTTAATAGTCATGTATGAAGTGGTTGGGACATCTATGTGAGTGTGTTGTTACGAAACGAGAAAAGTTAAAAAATAAGACACTTTGTGTTGTGCTTCATGAAAGAGAAAGAAGAAAGCAAAAGAGAAACAAAAAATACACAACAAATAATGAGTAAGTGAAACACATTTTGGAGGAAAAATTAAGGTTTTAAATTGTTTACAGACCAATGGGCTCAGAAACCCCACATGTCCCGTGCTTTTCACTATGGGTCAGCCCGCCTAACCTATCCTATCCTTCATTGCCACTGCTAACATCTACTTGGAGAATAGGATGAATGGAAGTCATGAGTTGTGATGTTACTTCTAGCTACACACTAGTCCTATTTATTTAATTTAGTTTACCTTGAGTTACTTATTGATCTTGTTTATTTATTTTATTCAATTTTATCTCCAATTATGGTTATGCTTAATTATATCTCTTAATTTATTTTCAGTTTTGCACTGATTCTATTTATTTATTTCATTAATTTTACCTCTAATTGTGCAGTTGTTTATTTATTTTATTTTATCTCTAGTTATGCACTTATTCTATTTAATTATTACTTTTTAATTTATTTCCAATGACGCAGTGATCATGTTTATTTATTTCATTCTATTTATCTCTAGTAATGTACTAGTTTTATTTGTTAATTTATATTATTGTTACTATATTTTATAAAATTCTAATGCATATATAGTTATTTATTTAAAGTTATTGTTTTGATTCTTATTTATTTTATAATTTTAAAATTATATAAAGACAAAGTAAAAGTAAAAATTATTTTATTTAATGAACTTGGATTAAAGAAATTTATACATATGTTTCATTGATATTTTATACTCTTTGTGGTGATTGTCTGAGTGGTCTATATATTATTGGTTAAGAATGATAACTTGATAGTTATTACATCTTTTAATCTTGAAAATGTCGTAGAGTATGTTAGTTAAAAAAGTTTTTTCTAAGTAGGTGAATATTTAAACAGTTCATAATAATCGTGGATAGGTTATTCATAAGCAAACTTGGAATAATATGATACTTACTTAGCATCTTCAAGGTTGGGCGGTGAATATACATCTCCTTTGTGAGCTTGTAAATTATTAATATTCTCAAGAAAAAAATTATTATGGTTGTATATTATGAGAAATACTCAACTACCTAATTACTTTCCAAAATAACTTTTGATGTTCAAAGATCATTGAAAATAGAATACGGATCCATATGTACAATAAAATGAGATTAATCTAGGCCTTATTTGTTGAGTTTGTTAAAATTATGTTTAAGATTTACAAAATTTCACTGATTTCATATGTACCTCATATACCAGTAGAAAAATAATATGTTTAATAAAAGTTATTCTTCAGAAAATTATTAAGAGATGTTTTAAAAATTAAATTGTGGATAATTTATATTAATACTTTAGAAGATATTAAATATATAAATACTCTTATATTATATTTTAGTGTAAAGCTCTTACTATTATACAAAATATATGTTTTTGTAATATTTTATGAACAATTAAAAAAATATGAAATATTGACATATATAAATATTAAATTATGTTTTCATTAATATTCTTTCGAGAAAAATCTTAATAAAAAAATAGACTAATTTTTTTAATCAAATAATTATTATTTATATAATAGTTAAGAGGTTACGATCCACACAAAATCGGTTAATATTTTAAAATCTATCCATCCTCATAAAATTGATATAAAATTACACCGTTTTTATAAAAAAAAAAAATCCCAAAAAGTGATAAGATATATATAGATAATGTAATGCATAGTAATTAAAAGGGCTTAAAAAACTAAATGTATTTGAAAACAAAAGTATGATATAAAAAATACTCATGACTTGTGTATTTTCATAAAAAAAAAAAATAAATTAAACTTTTTTTTTTGAAGGTTCAACTTTTAGAATTATATACGTGTACGTTCATGTATCAAGTATAATCCCTATTTTAACTAGATAATAAAGAAAGAGTAAGTGATCAAAACCAAATATTATAGTTACAATTAAATCAAGTAATAAATTCAACTATAAGTAATCTAAACTTTGTTTCACTCATCAATATAAATTAATATGTAGTTTAGTATATGTACCAGGGGGAGCCGGGCGCCGTACGAAGGGCGCCCATGAAGTGACGGGCGCCGCCCAAAGGACGCCCGTGTCACGCCCGCCACAGACAAATGCTGTACCGCCCAAGTAGGTACGGATTGAACCCAGACCCGTATAAACTCCTACACCAGCGAATGCCCGGCGTCACACGTATGGACGCCCACTAAGGAGGTCGTCCGACCATCTCGGTGCCTACGCCGACCAACTGGGTAGAACCTCTGTCTCTAAGAGAAACTTTGAAGAACTCACAAGGAATTCCATCACCACGAGACAGCGCCGCACTCTCCATGCTCACAAAAACTGTCCTTCAAGAAAATGCTGAGACGTCTAGCATCAGGAAGTGCTGGGCGACCGCATAGAGGATCGCCCAACCAACGAAGTGCCGGGCGATCGCATAGAGGATCGCCCGCCCAACGAAGTGCCGGACGACCGCATAGAGGATCGTCCGCCCAACTAAGTGCCGGACGACCTCATAGAGGATCTCCCGCCCAACTAAGTACCGGACGACATTGCAGAGGATCGTCCGCCCAATGTAATGCCTGAGCCGTCCATAGGGAAGACGAACGCCCGTATAACTTGGGCGGACGCCCGTACCACACTGACCGACCAAAACCACTAATTACGGCGGCTCAGGTAAAATTGACCTGGTTTAGAGGTAAGTAGAAATTAGGAGCTATTGGGCTGATTGGGCCGTGATTAACTTTCCACTAATCCCAAGCCCATAGCGAAAACTATAAATACAGGTTGACGGTGAGTGGTAAGTAGGTTACATAAAATGCACATCGATTACTATCCCTGAGAGAAGCCATGGATCTGAAACTGACTTTGGCATCGGAGAATCTTTTGCAGGTCTCCGCCCCTCAGGATTGAAAGAAGGAACGGAGAGTCAACATAGAAGATCAGCTACCAGGACAAATTGACAGGAGGACGTGGAGGTTTGGAACTGCACAGCCCTACACATCCGAAACAGTATATAAAAGAATACTCTACAGAAATATTTATTAACTTCTTTTGAAAGACTTGTATCACGTATGTTTTATAAAAGACTAACATACTTGTTCTAAGTTTCATAGGTATGCATTATGGACTTCAGAAATTAAGTTTCCGACATTCACTCCAAATCTTAACATATGTTATAGATGTGCAATAACTCTTCATCATCTACTTATTACTTAGAGGTTTTAATTTATAAGTTTCAAAAATACACTTAATGAAGTTAGGAAATCTCTTATAAATATAGATACATATATTTAATGTTTAGAATTTAAGTGTGAGTTCAAGTTCTATATTGGATAGAAATGAGAGAGTAGAGCAGTATATAAAGATGAAAGACCCATTAACTATTTGTCTTAAGGTTTTGGGTAAAGAGTGGTGTCAATTTCTTATATAGTTGATTCATATGTTATTAGTGTTTGTATAACCTACATGAAACTTTTTCCTAAGTTTTGGATAAATAGTAGTGTCGATTCTTTATATAGTGTATTCGTTGTGTTTATTAAAATGATGTTTTGTAACAATTACTATAGACCAACTTTTCCTTTAATCCATCATTGTTCCTATCTTGATTTTGTTCACTGAATGTTTTCCTCCATGTTATATTTCTTGATACATTGTTTAAACTCTCAATTATCCCGTATTCATCCTCATTTTGAATCTCTTTCATGATTTCTTGCATTTCCATACATGTCCCTTTTACGTTATATATGTACCATCAAATGTCCTTATCTGGATACTCTTCTGATATTTCAATTTTTTATATAAGCTTTCATACTTTCAATTTCAAATTTTATTATGTTCACTGACACATTATTCTATGGTTATAAGTTTTAAGATCTGTGTGATATTATTAAAAAAAAAACTTTGTTTTTTAAGAGAAACAAAAAAGCAAGAGAAAAAAATATAAAGTGTGAGACAAATGGACTAGAGTTTATTTTTTAAGATAAGCCGACATACTGTAGCTATTGGACTTTTTGGAGCTTTAAAATAATGGCCTTTTAGTATGAAAGTAATTTATCATCTAAAGATTTTACTCTATTGCTTCCTGCATTCTCAAAATTACTAATTCCACCCCTGTAATATTTGGAAAAGACACATGTTTCATCACTACACCACACCATATTACCATTCTCACCATATAGCTGTCGCAAAGAAAGAAGAAGAGAAAGAAAAGGAGAAAATGCAGTAAAAAACTTGTTTTGGAAATTTTTTTCCGAATTTTAGAAAATTCTTTTAAAAAAAACATTTTATGTAGAGGAGTTATGAAAACTCATTCCAAAAAATATTATATACGTTCTAAACAGTTTGTTTCGAAAATTTCATTTAGAAAGTTTATTCCATAATATATTTTATGCATTCCAGAAATCTTGTTCTAGAAAATTTGTTTTAAAAGTTTTGTTCTGAAAATTTATAATTTAAAGTTTATTCCAATGAAGTTTGATATTTGTTGAGTCTATTATTTCATCGGATCATTATTTGTCCATTTATTAATGTTTAGTTTCACACAATGTATATATCTTAATATAAGAGAATTTGTTGAAAAATAAATTATTAAAACATATGAATATTGTGTATAATATTCCAAAAATTGATTATGTAGGATCTTCTTACTTGTTTAATTTATCTATTTATGTAAAGAAAATTAGTTTGCATTTGTTTAACAAATGCCAAATTAAATAAAAATACATCACATAAATATCGTATGTCAAACATACTAATATTTATGCAAACAAAATGTTAATATACATATAGGTGTTGATAACAGAAATTTGTTTATACTTTTACAATCAACTAAAGATACTTCTTAATTTGAAATACATCACAAAATAAAATAAACCATGTCAATAGTAGCTTTAACAAGAGTTAGAGGAAAAGTCAAGCTAGATAATCTCATTATTACATATTTAGGTCTTCATTTTCTTCCTCTCATAAAAAAATAAAATAAGGATGATTCTTTCCCTTACTTATAAAACTTCATCATAACATCTTATAAGTTTAGAACAAAATTATTCAAATGAATTTGTAATTGAATTAAAAAAACTCTCCTGTTGTTGATACATTGTTCATGCTTTATAAAATACCAAAAACTGAAATTTGTTATTTTTTTGCTTTTCAGGTCTCGTAGAGTTGTAAAAAAGGATCACAATTAATTAAAAATAAATAAAAAAATTGATTAACGTCGAATATTGACAAAATTCAACATTAAGTTACTGTCAAATCTTTTAAATTCGATATAAATTTAATGTCTCCTGATATGACGTCGTTTGCGAATTCACCATTAAAAGCCCAAAATATTCGACATTGTACGTGATTTTTGTACTAGTGAAAATAAAAATGGACAAATTGTATACTTGAAAATAATATGCCAAAATTAGAGTTAAAGATCTGGAATTGAACCCCCTTACCTTGGTGAAGTTAATGGGACTCTATAATTAAAATGGAAGACTCAAAATGATGTATCTCCTCTATTTAAGTTTTCTCACAAGAAGTTTTAGAAAAGAGAAAATCATAGTTTATTCAATAAGACTTAAGAAGAATAAGAAGAAATATATCCTAACTCTAAATCTAATTTAATTAAACTATATGACTAAGACTTAAAATAACTAAAATAAGAATAAAAGAGAAGAAAAGATAGTTAAAAAAACAAAAACAAAAGAAAGAAAAAGAGAAAAGAAAGCTTACCTTAGGTCTTTCTTTCTCTATTTATAGGAAATTGTGAAAAATTGTGAGAGATTATGTTTTATTTATAGACAAAACTTTCCATAAAAGGAAAACGATATTTCATAAAAGAAATATGTCTTTAATCCTAGTAATGAGCATCAAATATGAAAAAAAAGGATGAACACTTTCTTTGAATTTTCACAAAGAATGATAGGCTTCACTCAACAACAACAGTAGCACTCGATCAAACCCCTATTGAAATTTGTCGCTCTTCCCATACCAAGTTTCCGAAGCCTCTATAGAGAGTTTCACAAGATCTCTAGCTCCCCATTTCAATTCAGTTCTAATTGAGTGTTGTGTATTAGAATGAGAGTCTAAAATCTCAATTTATAGACTTCACTCATGGACACTTGCAAAATCTCGTTTTTAGCCTTTACTATGGAATAATTGATTATCTAACTTGGTAATGGATTATCCACTAAAGGAAAAACATAACAGGTAGTCCAACGACTAAAAATAGCTAGAAACTCTAATGACTAAAAGTGATAATAGACTATCATAAGTGCTAATTGATTATCAATAATCGATTATCATTCCTGCTAATCGATTATTCTAGGGGTCATTTGAGTTTTCTAAAACATGTTGTGATAATCGATTATTATTGGTGCTAATCGATTATCATTAATCGACTATTAGCTAAGCTAATCAATTATTATAGAACGTTTTTTATTCTTCTAACCTTTTTATACAACAATGGTACATTAAATAAAAAAACTTAAAACCTAAGTCCTATACAAGAATTTAGAGTTATTGCAAAAGCTTTCTAAAGCAATACAAGTCTTCAATGATCTTCTTGCCTTGTGAGTACTTGTGTGTTTGTTTTTATTTGTCTATGGCTTTCTAGGTGCGATAATATATACTTTACTTGTGTTGATTTTTTTTTGTATTTTTCTTTTTTGGTTTGAATATATCCTGAAGGTCATGGTAAGAAGGGTGATTGACACCTATTTTCTAAGGTCATGGTATGCGATTTCTCTATCAAATACTAACAAGATCCTAGAGGAAGATAGTTAACCTTCGATTTCCCGAGGTGATAGGAACTACGACAGGAACAACAGGGAAAATAGGTAGTGTAAATGGGAAAATAGGAGAAATTTGGTCTTCATCCACACCTAACCACCCAAAAGCAAAAACAAATTCATCTCCCCAATATCCATACAACAATATCACACATTATCCATTTCATTGCAATTGACAACCACCATCCTCACCCAACTTTAACATTTCATCTTGATCATGTCCCAAACTATACACAATCACAGATTAATCTTCTCCTTCAACATAACACAGACCAACACCAACATATTATCACAATTTTATTTGCATATAAAACAAAGAAACAAAAGTAAAGGGAAAAATCAGTTTGAGAGTGGATCATTAGAAATCTAAAAACTATTGATGCTTTTGAAGAAGAAATTTGTTTTAGTGAAGTAACTGCCCACGCTCTGTCTCCGACAAAGTTGAAGCATTGCTATAGGGAACACCCCAAGCAAAGTTATTAAGAATGGTTCCCGATCTCGCGAGTGAACGATGGTGCTAATGACCACGTTAATGAAAGGAAGTGGCTCCGGTGATCTCCTAGTCACAGCGATGGAAGAAAATGTAGCAACAACGGGGAAGGATTCATACCTTGCTATAAGCGGGAATAAGAGGATGTCATTAACGCTTTCGGTCACGAGGTAGTGACTGTAAGATCCTATGAAAATTTGGTAATTAAGGAATAATGTGGTTATGAGACTTGGACATTTTTGTTTGGTGTTAGTTTTTGATGATTAGATGCTTTCTAGAGTTATAATTATTATGTTTAGTATTTAATGTTATTATTGACTAAGTGGAATATATTATTTATATATTGTTATTGGATTATTTAGGTGGTGTGTTATTACTAATACGATGTGTTGGATTGGGGGTAGAAGGGTGATTTAGAATTGAATAGATGTAAGCCAAATTTTAGAAAGAAAGAGAGTTAAAGTAAACTTTTGGTTTTAATTTGTGTTTTGAGATCAAGGGAAAAAAATGTCATTTTACCCTCATTAATTAGTGCAAAAATTAAGTTATGAGGGTGTAGAAAGGAAAGGAAACTAAATATGAAATTAAAAGATTTAGTGGTTGTTGATATTATTTTAATTAAAAAGATAAAGATAGAATAAAAAGATAAAATGGAGAAAGGGAAAACTAGGGTTGCATATTTTAACCTATCTAGAACGAAAAAGGGAGAGAGGGAGAGAGAGACAATTTTGTGAGAGAAGAGGAAGAACTGCAGAAACCTTAGAGGTTGGTGGTATTTTAGAGTGTAGACAAAGCCCTAAGATTGACCAAGGTATGGGGAGACTTACTTTTGTTTGTTAATTATTGTATGTGATGTGTGTTCTTGGTTATTTTGATTAATAATCCTTGTTGATATATGTTTATATGATTATGATTATGGTTGTCTATTGCTTTTGTTAGGCAAGGGTTTATGTATGCATGCGCATAGAGTTTATGTAATATTTGTGTTGGATTTTCCCTATGAATGCATGTATGGTTGTTGGGTTATCCTAACGGAAGGTTTGATACTAAGGGAGAATAAAGTTATGAGGCTTGTGGATTTTACATGCAAATGTATGTGTAAGGGTGTGGTAATAATCATATGCATTATAATTGTGTTGTTGGGTTATAATATGTACAACGATTGAATTTGGATGATTCAAGTGTTGTGATGTATGTGTTTGAGTATATTTACAAGAGTATGTGATGCTTGAATGCATGAATGATGTTTTGGGAGAGTTCCCTCGTGATTTAGGATCGTTGCATATGTGTTTTCAGAATTGAATTATGTCCAAGATGTGTTTCGTTTCACAGATAATCGATTATCATTAGTGATAATCGAATTTTGCGCGTCGATATTGAGTCTGGTTGCGAGAATAATCGATTATCACTTATGATAATCGATTATCCCTTCTTGCATGATGTTTCTGGGTGATTTTCACTGAGATAATCAATCATCAAAAGTGATAATAGATTATCATAATGTATTTTTTAAAAGTGATGAATTTGATGAAGAATATATGTGGTTCAAGCCTAGGAAGCAGTGAAATTTGTTGGTACTGAAGGAAATAGAGTATTGAGCATGTTTAGGGTTAGTTTTGACTTGTGATTGTGAATTAGAGCAAGAAGGAGTGTTGAGATGTATTGGAGTATGTAATTGATGAGCATGAGAAGCATGAGAGTGGAGGATAAGTCTACTACTTGTACCTTGTAAATCTTGGTGCTATTTGTGGATATGTGCTTCCTTTTGCCTTGTGTGCATTGGAAGGGTTATTCGGGTATTGAGCCTTCCTTGTGTAGGGGTGAAGGTGTCTTCTTTGTCCTTGTGTGGCAGAATTACATGTTTCTTAGCTGAATGGCGGGACTACTCGGATGTATTTGTATTAGGAATCTATAGATGGAGCTGTAGGAACGACTATAGTCGATGAGGTAGGGTATATGAGTTTGACTGGTTCTTTCCACTATGGTGCTTATGGTATTGTGATGCTCATGGTGTTGTTCATGACTGAGATAGTCATGATGGTGGTGTATCTGTGGTAGTGATCATAGTGGTTGAGATGCTCCAAGTGATGTTATGTGATACCGGTGTTACTATAAGAGTATAGTAAGTAATTAGCATAGGTGCTAAGTGTTGGATAAACCAAGAATCTATGTGTGAGATGTAGTGATGATATCAAGGGTTCGAGGATTGATGATCGAGGATCGAGTAATTTGTTTGATTGGATTGTTATGTTAGAGGATTAAGAATCCTATTGTTATTATTACTATGTATGATGTGTTTGATTATTGTTGATTTAATCAATATGTTTATATCATATTATTATGATTGTTTTATCGATAGCTTACCCAATACATGCTTGTGTGTTTATGAATGATATTATCAGCGATGATCGTATAATGCGTTATACGTGAACAAATGACGTTGCATATAGTACTGAGGCATGATAGATTCAAGAGATGACAGGGGACAAACTTGGGATTTTATTTATAGTTATTACTTTTGAACTTTGAAACAATGCAACTGAAGTCATTTTATTTTCTTCGTTATTTTCATTGGACAAATGTTTTGGAACTATTATGTTTTATGCACGTTTAAATGTTGAGATTTTTGAAAATACGTTTTTGTGTTACGTTAAAGTTTGAAATTTTTACCCGTTTTTGAATAATCCGTGACACCCAGGAATTTGGTGCATTACAGTGGCGGTTTGCAGTGAGGCTAGGCGGCAACCTCAACTTGGCGTTGAAGGTGTCGTCGTGGGTAGAAGTGGTGCCGCTTATATTCTCATGCCAGAGAAATATAGATGAAAACCCTTTGGTCAGAGAGATTGGTAAGAGCATTTTGTGGGAACCCTCTAATGATATCGTGAATTTGCCCATAAGGCCATAGGATATGAACAATGGCTAGAAAGTTATAGGACGAGGGACTTACAAAGTATGAGAAGAAAAAAGTCGAGGTGCCTGATGCAAATGAAAACATAGATGGTCCTGATTTGGAAAGTTAGACTTTTTATATCGGTTAAAGCTCTAACCAATATAAAAATTGAAACTTTTATACTGGTTATGGAACAAGTATGAAAAGTCAAATACTTTTTATATCCCCTGCTTCTAGACTAGTTCGAAAATCGGTATAAAAAGTATTTTCTAGCATAGTGACAACAATGTGATCGAAGAAATTCAAATTGATGAATTACAAAAAAGGAATGAACAGATAATTCAAAAGAAGAAATTTACTCAAAATGATATATCAAGAACTCCTAAATGAAGAACAGAGAAAATATTGAAGCTATGAAGAATATACTTAGATGAATATGCATCAATGATAAAATCGCACAGTGTATTCTAAATACCAAGATCAAGATGTCGAACACAAGAATGATAATAAAAAGAATACGAGAGATATGGAAAAATGATGAAGAATATATAATGAACAAAATTATCAATTTCGTCAAGAAAAATCAACGAGAAAATACTCTGAGAGTATAGAGTGAAATCCAACTTTGTTGAGTGAGATTGAGTTGTAACTATTCTTCACATTAAAGTATACCCTATGAACTTTATTTTGCTCTCTTGTTTGGGAAATTGTTATTGTTTATTTGAATTGAGAGTTTTTGGTCTTAGGGATAAGTTGGGAAGGATACCTAGAGAGGGTTATCTTTGGAATCTATAGAGGTTAATACTCATTGTAACTTGGAGAGGGTGATATTTGTTGTAACCTGGAGAGGTTTGTACTCATTATAACCTACAGAGGTTGAAATTTTTGCTAGTCATGGAATTTGATCAGTGAAAATTCTTAAGTAGATTGCTTAAGAAACTGGACGTAGCGTCAATGTTAAGGTTGAACCAATATAAATCTTTGTATGCATTCTTTTATCTATAATTTACTTTAATTTGTGAATATAATTTTTGCACAAAAAGATTTTAAAATGTCTACTGACTCTACTCATATCCCTTTGTTCTAGAGTTACCTTGGACCAACAAAGATGGTCATAAAAAATATGATTGAAGATTATTGAAGAGAGATCAAAAGGTGGGAACAATTCACCATCATCATATAGAACCCAATAAGAAGGTTAAAAACCACTATAATGGTGCTATAAAAAGATGAGAATATTTTGTATATTAATGAAGAAAATTATCTAAGTATTCCATTTTAGTAGTTGACTTTGGTGCATCCGTTCATGTTATACCTAGTGATGAATTCTTCTTATTATCCCGAAAGGAAAAATTTTGTTTGATGAATATGGGAAACTATGTCCTAACCAACAATATGAGTGTTGGAAAACAACTTTAATGACTAAAAATGAAAACTTATGTTTAAGTGAGAAATGTACCTAAGATGCAATTGAATTTCATCTTGACAGGGAAGTTAGAGGTTGAAATAATAAAAAAAATTGTGGTGAAAGATTGAAGGTTACCAAAAGGGGCATGATTGTATATGTGGTAGTAAGAAAGAAAACTCTTCGTTGGTCATTTAGGAAAAAAATATGCAAAAGAGAGATGAATGTTGCTAAAGAGGCAAACAAAGAACTATGGCACATACATATGGGCCATGAGACTATGAAAAGATTATATATCCTTGCGAAAAATCACCTTTCATTGATAAAGGATCATCTACTCAAGTCTTACTAAGATTCTTTACTGGGCAAGCAACATAGAGTATCTTTCAAAGAGATTGAATGAGGTTAAATATGTATCTTTCAAAAAGATTGAATGAGGTTAAAAGAAAGTACTACCAAGACATTGAGAGAAACATGATCGACACAAGAAGATTTCGAGAAAAGTGCAATCAAGAGAAGGAATGAAGATTGATCGACAAAGGAGTTATTTACAATAGCTATTACAAACATGCAAAGAATTGGTCACTAGCACTAGTATAAAAATCGCGTACAATGTCGAATATTTTGGGCTTTTAACGACGAATTCGCAAACAACGTCATATCAGGAGACGTTAAATTTATGTCGAATTTAAAAAATTTGACGTTAACTTAACGTCAAATTTTATCAATATTCGACGTTAATAATTTTTTTTTGTTTTTTTAATTAATTGTGATCCTTTTTTACAACTCTACGAGACCTGAAAAGCCAAAAAACAACAAATTTCAGTTTTTGGTATTTTATAAAGGGTTTAATCATTTCGGAGGTCCCTATTTCTGCAGATTCGTGTTAATTAGGTCCTCGTATTTTGAAAGTGCTCAATTGGGTCCTTGTTTTTGTAAAATTGAGTCAATAATGCTCTTGCCGTTAATTGCTATGGACGGTGTTAACTTTCTTGCCTGGTGGCATGCTGAGGTATCATTTAATAACCACGTGACACAGTAAGAGGTCATGATGTGGATTTATTTGATTTTAAGTTTAAAATTTTTTAAAATAAAATAAGCTGGCAGCTCTCCCTTTTAACCCATCATCGTTCTCCTTCAAGAATTCCCTTCAACTTACCCTCGGATTCCTCCCTGAGAAAGACAACATTTATATAAGACGACCTATGCCGGATTGGGCGCACCTCTTGAATTGAATTTCGAATAGCAAGAGTCACAAAAATGTGAATAAGATTCAACACCAAAACATCAATAAGAGTATTCTGTCCTTACTTGATAGCATTTTTAATTTCGTCATAGCTGACACTCTTCTCCAACCTCATTGTGAGGTCAACAACGGAAACATCCACGATGGGCGCCGAAAATAGTTAATAGGTAAATGTATAGTGCTGTAAATAGAAAGCTTTAAATGGACAGCGACCTTGTCCTTATCGGTGAAAACTCCAGTAGATTCAACAATGATATCGGCTCCAGTCTCACCCCATTGGATCTCCTCAAGGTTCCTGAGGACGAACAAAAGATTTAAAAAAAAAGTAAACACTTATAATACACATAAACAAACAATGGAACACATGAAAAAGGGTGAAAATAGATCCGTGTCAAAAAATAATGACTGACTTATCACCGAAGAGAAGGGTACTGGAGTCCTTAACGGTGACATCGTGATGCTTCCAGTGTCCGTGAACACTGTCGTATTTAAACATGTATGTCTACAAATGCAACCAAACACGGTGAACAACCTGATCTAACAGCTAATAACAATATACAAATGAAAAACCTTGTCGATCTGAATCGTAATCATGTTATAGTGCTCACAGCGAGGGAGAAGAGAAGGTGTGTATCATGTAATCAGTGGTGATAAAGGGATCGTTAACAGCAACGAGTTCCACATCGTCTCTCTGAAGAGCCACCCTGGCCACCAAACGACCAATTCTTCCAAATCCTGTTACATTTCAAATAAATAAATATAAAAAAGAAAAACGAAAATGAAACAATTGAAAAAGTGTTGAACTGATCTGATGGAAGAGGAGGGAGAACAGAGGATGAAGATGGTGTACCATTGATTCCAATCTTGACCTTGCCTGATCCATGCAATTCATTGGAAAAGAAAAGGATAACGAAACAGAAAGAAGAAAAAGGTGAAAAACAAAAAAGAGGTGAAAACGCAATTCATGAATACTACTAGAACCCATTCTTCGATACATCTTTCACATAGTATCATCCAAAATCAATGAATTTTAAGGGAAAATTATTGATTTTTACAGTAATGAGATTCAAGGTATATTTGTTTGAACCCAGAAACATAATTTTTGAAATTAGGCAAAACCCAAGAATCAAAACTAAAACTTTTGAGCACCCATCTGCACATACCTCCTTCATGGCCTGGACCCAGATACGGTAATTGATTGCATTAACACCAGGTTAAATATGTTTGCATATTTAACACCCCCTTTAACTCGTGGCGGCACACCATTCATCTCAATCTGCTCGAATTGCTCGAGTAGGCGGTCGAAGCCTGAGCCGGGGAGGAACTCCGAAATGGTGGGGCCAGTGCCATCACTGTCGTCATGAAAGAGCTCAAAGGTGGTAGAGCCTTCGTGTTCAACAACAAAGTCATCACTGGATCCCCAGAGAACGATGACGGGGTTAAAGGGGGAGCAGTTGCCAACTTATTTTATTTTAAACTTTTTTAAAACTTAAAATCAAATAAATCCACATCATGACCTCGTACTATGCCACGTGGTTATCAAATGATAACCCAGCATGCCACTAGACAAGAAAGTTAACGTCGTCTATAACAATTAACGACAAGGGCATTATTGACACAATTTTACAAAAAAGGGACCCAATTGAGCACTTTCAAAATACGAGGACCTAATTGACACGAATCTGCAGAAATAGGGATCTCCAAAATGATTAAACCATTATAAAGCATGAACTATGAACGTGTAGTGTAGTATCAACAACAAACAATAATAACCAATAACAAACAAGTTCAATCAAACAACAACAGCAAATAAGTTCAATCAAACAAGAACAACAAACAAGTTTAACTAAACAACAACAAACAAGTTCAACTAAACAACAACAAACAAGTTCAACAAAAAAAATAACAAACAAGTTCAACAAATAAGTTCTTCAAAACGAAAATAAAAATGAAAACTAACCTTCAAAAGGTGGGTTCGTCAGAATAAAGTTTCGTCACACTGAGAGAGAAAGCAGAATGTGCTACAAGAACACTTAAATAATTGGTTAAAACAAACAAAAATCATACATAAAATAATTAATTAACATGTATTTGTATCAAATAAAAGAAAGATTACATGTGATGCTCCTCAAACTTCGTTCGAGAAAAGTTTGAGAAGAAAAGAGGGTATCGCGCGCTAAGATAAAATAAATGAATTTTCAATCTCTGACTCAAATTTTTATTGAATACACTAACCTTTTGACATCGAATTTAAAAGTCATTCGATGTTTTATATCCTTTTACGTCGAATTACAATTCTAAACGACGTTTAATAATTGCATTTATTTACACAAATGTTACCGCTTATTTTTAACATTAGTTATTCAGTAGTTGGACGTTGAACGCGTAATGTTATACACTATTTTCATATTAGTGTAGATACAACGTAACAGTTTTAAGGCAATTAATTTATTTATATAATTTTTTTGTTATTTTTTTTATAGTATAATTGTCTGGTAACGAAGAAAAATATAAATAGATAATTTAAATGTAAACTAGAGGTGAAAAATTATGGATACAATTTCAAACATTTTGGTAACACCATAAATAAAACAAATAACAAATTTAGTATTGATTGTAGCAATTTGGATCACCACTTTCATTAATTTCATATATCAGTACTTATTTTACTTTTATTAATTTACTTTATTACAATTTACGTTCCTACAAGACCTTCGTCTCCATTCTCTTCTTCATCTACTTTCTTTTAAATTTTTATCTTGTTTTTTTATCCTTATCTATCATTCCATCTCTAAATAAAAAAAAAACTTTGGAAGAGAAATGCACAAGTTCTTGATTAAAATACATACATATATATATATATATATATATATATATATATATATATATATATATATATATATATATATTAAAAAAAAATTAATGATTTGTAGATATTTGTCACCTCTTAATTATAAACACTATATAAAACACTTTAATCCATATTGAAAAACTTAAAGTTTGTTAATTCATTAACAAAGAATCAACATCGAATTGATTTGATTCATTTATCAACACTTTGGATTGCATTGAACCAATATCCTAGAAAAAAAAAACACTTAAAATTATTTTAGAGATATTATTGAGAAAGAAAAAAAAAAAGATATCTACGTATCTTCTTATATAATAAAGACCTTTTTACTGGGTCTCACTATTTTTCTTTCCCTCATATTAAGAGTGTTTTCAACACTAATGATAGTAATATCTTTTTTCTGTACTCTTAATTAATGTTTTCACATCGTGTCTATTTTATGTTCAGAGGAAAAAAATTATTCTATTAACTCAGTATTATCATTTAAGAAAATTATACACAATTTATAATCAATATAAGGAAATTATTCACAACTGAAAATAATCAATACAATCAATTGAACCAATCAGTACATATCGATATATCATGATAATAAAGAAGAAAAAGGAAAAAAAAATGAAAGGAAGAAGATGGAGACGTAAGAACGAAGAATACGGAGAACAAGAAACAAAGAAGAATAAGAAAAAGGATAGAGGAAAGAAAGAGAAATAAAAACTTGATTCTTCTATATGGGAAATCGCATTCAAAGAGAGACATAAAAACATGAAGATGGAATACATTTGAAGTGGCCAATTTATATCCACATAGATACAAACATTGCATATGAATTATTGTAGTTTTATTGACTCTTTTTTTAATTTTAAAGTTTTCAAAGACAACATAGAAAAACAAAATCAGTAAGAGGTAAACATATGTATCATATTTATTCCATTTCTAATCAATTTAACCAATTCTTCAATGATTAATAAAAAGACATGGAAAAATTAGAGAAGTTATAACTTATGCTTAGGATGTCTTCAGAGACTAAACATATTACAATACCCATAGTCTAATAAATATTCATCTATTCGATTTTGATCTTGAATGCAATAACAAAAATCTCTCCCATGTAAAAAAAAATCTAGAAAACTAAAGGAAATTAAAAATAATTTTTTATAATTCATAATTAATCCTTTTTTCATCATCATTTAACTGACATTTTATGATAAAAAATGATAAAAATTATATCTATAAATAAATAAATATTATAAAAATAATAATTAAATAGTTAATATTTAATTTATGTGTTTAGTATAATTTAAAATTTTCATCTTTATTATTTTTAAAAATACTTTTATTAAAGAATATCTCAATATAAAATCAGTATTGGCTATTTTATTTTGGAAAAATTATTTCTACAACCTGGATTTCGAATACAATGGTTTAAAAATGACTTTTAAGAACAAAATATAAAATTAAAATATTTATTAAAAATATGAATTAAATTATTAAATATAAAAGTGTTATAAGTTGCAAAAGGATGGGTTTTTTAGTATGAATAATGGACATCCTCTTTTCAGAACCAATTATTGGTTGATATCTTCAATTATGTCTATGTAAGTAGGGATTCAGATTCAGGTGAGGATGCACATTTAGTTCGCTGATTGGTTGATACTATGGATTGATTATATGTGGATCTCATTCAAAGACCACATGCCTAGAGCCTAAAATACATCTTAATTAATTATTTTTAAAATTATCTCTAAAATGATTTTTAATATTTTGGAATATAAAATTTGTTTAAAAATCATATTATCAGCTGTATATGAAAATTAAAGTTTTGATAATTATAATAAGGGTGTTTATAATATTAAAGAAATCAATCACTAAAAAAAATCAAAAGTACACCAGAAAAACATGCTAGTTTTTAGCACCATAATACTAAAAATTCTTCCTTAAAAACAGTCATATACCCACGCTTTTCAGATATCAATCTTGGCGTCTTGTGCATCCCATATTTCTCTTTTGATCCTTCATTTACACATGTTAGTTATGATAAAATATCCTAAGAAACCAGAGATTGGCCACCTCAGATTACAATATAAGAAATTTAGACCACACATTTAAAACGTTGATAAACTTTTCATTGTAGTGCTTGTATATATATATATATATATATATATATATATATATATATATATATATACACACATATATGAGACCATCCCAAGTGCAAAAGTTATAAGCGAGCCTTGAACAAAATGACTCTTGTGAACCCAACGTTACTCAATTCCTCTTTTACTCCACATCTCACTTTTACCAAACCTCTGAAACCAGTAGCTCCTATTCTTCTCCAACGTAGGATAATCTTCCCTCGCTACAACGCAACCACCACAAACGTTAACGTTTCTGAAAGAAAATCAGCAAACTACCAACCCAACCTCTGGACTTACGACTTTCTGCAGTCCTTGAAGCATGCCTACGCTGTAATTAGTTAAAGCATCATAATTATCATATACACTGTCCCTATTCTAAACTTTTTCTTACACACGTATACGTGATTTGTTCTTTGTATAACGTTTTCAGGATATAAGATACGAGGACAGGGCCAAGATGTTGCAGGAGGAAGTAAGGAGAATGATAAAGGATGAAAGTTCAGACATATGGCTCAAACTTGAACTCATTAACGATGTGAAACGCTTGGGTCTGAGTTACCATTATGACAAGGAGATAGGTGAAGCCCTTCTTCGGTGTCACTCTTCTGCAGGATTCAGTAGCACATTCGTTAACACAAGTTTGCATGAAACTGCTTTGTGCTTTAGGCTTCTCAGAGAATATGGCCATGATGTCTCAACAGGTATAATTAACGTTATATAACATTTTATTATAAGCAAAATAATTTTTTTTTTCTAAACAATTATTTATAATATTATTTAGTTTGTAAAATATCTGAAAACTACCATTAAACCTAACAAATAAGCACTAATTATGTTTTGCATTGATTCCTAATAAAGAAAGAACACTACATCTATATATACTTTCATTATGTTTTAATTATTTGATAAAAAATAGAAACTAAAAAAAGAAAGTGGTGAGGTAATTAAATGAAATTTTCAACTGTTATCCGTAAGAAAAAGAAGTGTGAACAAAAGTGGGGTGATAAAAAAAAAATAAAACTTTATCATCTTACTTTAACAAATTTTGTCATCGTATCAGACAAAAAGCGAAACACAGTACACACGTACAACATAAAGAAAACCAGGTACTGAGCTGTTGATGAACACCATTATAGGCCTTAACATCATAAATATATGTATTTAAACTCTGCTATATTGTCATGTGGAGTTGGGGACCACATGTTGGAAATTCAATTGTAAGTTCATATTGAATAAAAATAAGAAAGTAGAACAATATTTAAAGATAAAAGATTCATTAACTCGTTGTCTTAAGATTTTGAGTAAAGAGTGATATCGATTCGTTATATAGTTGGTTAAAATGTTATTGGTGTTTGTGTAACCCACACGGATAACCTCTTTCTCGATAGATCCAACAATAGTATCAGAGTCGAGCCGATGGTTCCCAAGTGTGAGATAAGAAAGTAGAACAGTATATAAAGATAAAAGACTCATTATCTTAAGATTTTAGGTAAAAAGTGATGTCGAACTTATATAATAGTTACCCAATAACCAACATTTCAAATAACAGCCTATACTGCCTCACTAGTTTGGAACAAGACTATGCCTAATAAACAGATAAACAAATAAGTTTTATTAATATATATATATATATATATATATATATATATATAATTATATATAATTATATTTTAAATTCCTTATCAGTATTTTGAATATATTTATAAATTTAATTAGAATACCAAGTAATTGCAGTGTCCATGGTATATAAAGTATTACATGTTTTTGTTTATTTATTTTAAGTATAAGTTGAACATTTTGGTTTCTTTTATCAAATATAAGTGGCCTGTCTAGGTACTATAGCTTCACGTGTGTACTTATTTGATCATGTAGATATATTTGAGAGGTTTAAGGAGGAGAATGGTAATTTCAAGGCAAGCCTTGTGAGCGATGTGAAGGGAATGCTGAGTCTGTACGAGGCATCGTTTCTTGGATACGAAGGAGAGAAGATTTTGGATGAGGCCATGGTCTTCTCTAGCTTCCATCTTAGGGTTGCCCTCAACGAAGGTAAAGGCAGTAACATGCTTTTGGAACAAGTGAATCATGCATTGGAGCTTCCACTCCATCACAGAATTCAAAGGCTGGAAGCAAGGTGGTCCATTGAATCTTATGCTAAAAGAACAGACTCAAATCGATTTCTGCTTGAAGCAGCAAAACTTGATTTCAATATTGTGCAGTCAACACTGCAAAATGATCTCCAAGAAATGTCAAGGTCAGTTTGTGTTGGAAAATCAGTAACTCTTTTTCCATTAATTAAAAGTATGCATGCTGCAACTGTATCACACGCAACAGTGATTGGTTATCTTGAAAATAAAAATCTACCACAAACAAATTCTGGTCAACTACCCATATGAATGTTAAACGATTAATCCTGTTATTGTGCCTTTGAAAAACTACTCTCAAGTCTTCAAAAAAAGTCATGATTTATGTGATTTTCCACTTACATTGTTTAATCAATTACGTATATATATATATACTTTCACTATGTTTTAATTATGTGAGAAAAATTAAATACGACAAACAAAAGGAAAGTGGTGAAGTTATTAAATGAAAGTTTCAACTATTATCTCGAGGAAAGAGACGTGTGCACAAAAGTGGGGAGAAAGAAATATAAAACTTTATCACAATTTAATTTTAATTAAATAGAAAGAAAAAATAAATAATATTTTCTGTTAATTAGACAATTACTCCTTAAAAAATACGAGGTTACTGTTTTATGATAATTCTTTTCTTTTACATCTTTGGAGATACCATATTTTACATAGGAAAAACATGTGTAAGAACGTATCTAAATTTACAAGGACAAAATTTGGACACAACATCAGACTGAGATAAAATGCTAATTTTAGTAAATCAGTAACTACTTTTCTATTAACTAAAACTATGCATGCTGCAACTGTATCACACAAAGTGATCTCTTGAAAATAAAAATCTACTAGATAAACAAATTCTGGTCTCCCCATCATGAATATTGAACGACTAGTCTTATATTATTGTGCCTTTAAAAAACTATACATGTCTTCAGACATGATTATGTGGTTCTCCACTTATATTGTTTGATCAATTACATACACTTTCACTATGTTTTAATTATATGAGAAAGAAAATAGAAAAGGACAAAGAGAAGGAAAGTGGTGGGGAAGTTATTAAATGAAATTCTCAACTATTATCTCGAGGAAAGAGACGTGTGCACAAAAGTGGGGAGAAAGTGATATAGTATTTTATCACAAGTTAAATTTAATTAAACAGAATGAAAAAGGAAATAATATTTTGTGTCAACTAGAGAATTATTCCCTTAAAAGAAATAGAAGGTTACTGTTTTATTATGATCCTTTTCTATTACATCTTTGGAGATATCTTATTTTTCTTTATCACTTTGTGATGAAGGTGGTGGAGGGAAATGGGACTGGCCTCAAAGTTAAGCTTCAGCCGAGACAGACTTATGGAATGTTTCTTTTGGACTGTTGGAATGGTCTTCGAGACTCAGTTCAGTGATCTCCGTAAAGGCTTAACAAAAGTTACTTCCTTAATAACTACAATCGATGACGTTTATGATGTCTATGGCACCTTAGACGAATTAGAACTTTTCACTGCAGCTGTGGAAAGGTAGCTTACGTAAAAAAAAGAAAAAAACTTCAATCACGAGCATGAAAAAAACTGCTGAAATTATTAATCAGTGCACTAATTAGAATTTTTTTTTTCTTGTTTCAGTTGGGATGTTAAAGCAGTTCAAGTTCTCCCTGATTACATGAAGATATGTTTTCTTGCACTGTACAACACTGTCAACGAATTTGCCTATGATGCCCTTAAGGAACATGGACAAGATATTTTACCCTACCTCACCAAAGCAGTGCGTTAATTCATAAATTATAGCAATTATTTCTTATATTATGCATACATGTTAGTGCATTATTGAGATTATTTTTATTTTTTAATTAAATTACACAGTGGTCTGATATGTTGAAAGCATTCCTACAAGAAGCCAAATGGAGTCGCGACAGACACTTGCCAAGATTCGAGGATTACATCAACAATGCATGGGTCTCAGTCTCCGGGGTGGTTATACTCACCCATGCTTATTTCTTACTAAACCAAAGCATTACAAAAGAGGCACTTCAATCCTTGCACAATTACCACTCCCTGTTACAGAAACCATCCCTTATTTTTCGACTTTGCAATGATCTGGGCACATCAAAGGTAAATTTGATTCCATACATGACCATGTTTTTTTTTTGTGACATTTTTACAACATTAAAACAACAGCCTAAAACATAAAAGTAATTGGTCTTGTGTTGTAATTTTGCAGGCAGAGTTAGAGAGAGGTGAAGCAGCAAGCTCCATTGTATGTTTCATGCGAGAAAGTGGTGCTAGTGAAGAGGGTGCTTACAAGCACATCCATAGTTTGCTTAACGAAACGTGGAAGAAGATGAACAAAGATAGAGTGTCACAGTCTCCTTTCCCTAAAGCTTTCGTAGAAACAGCCATGAACCTTGGAAGAATTTCTCAGTGCACATATCAGTATGGAGATGGACATGGAGCCCCAGATAGCACTGCCAAGAATCGCATACGATCTTTGATAATTGAACCCATTGCACTTTACGAGACGGAGGCATTAGAACAAGTTGTTTATTAATATTAATGGTAATCTTGCAAAAGAAAAATAAATTAGTTTGTATATAAAGGGTTTGTTATCTTTGTATCATCTCCTTATTTTCAAGTTAAATTGTTAAAATATTTTCTTGATTCTAATAAAATAATTTTGTAACTTGCTATTTTACATATTATAACGTAGTTATTGGGAACATAGTTCTAGGCGATATAATAGCTCTGCGTATTTTATAACATAGCAAAAGTTTACGTTATAATAGCTTGAAGATACTATAACGTAGTTTCTGAAATCAATCATAATATGCACAATTTATTATGACAAACTTTTATGTAGCGTATTATAACTTTACCAATTATAATAAGTTGATTTTGATAACTAACCTATTATAACGTATTGTTTAATACGTTATAATATATGTTTTTTTTTTTAAAAATCATTATTACATTTAACATCCATTCAATTTACAATCATTTTCCTGAACAAATTTATAATCAATCGAATCAATTTATAATCAATATAAATTCAAATGAATAAATTCAATTAAACTAACCAAATAAAATTTATTTCAAATATTAAAGTGTTTAATAATATTTAATACATTTCATATACATAAAACTATATATTACATCCAAATATTATATATCAATATACCTACACTACTAAATTGTAGTCAAGTTTTTACTAACACTCGAAAATCAGTGGATCTCTGCTCTTTGGTTTGAGAATGACGTTGGTGTAAATGAGCAAGTCTTCAACTATCTGAAACTTCATACAAAAAGAAATAAATGAATATCAAACTAGTTAAAATGAGAAATTCACAAAAATAAGTCACAGTAGCCAAAAAGGAAAATAAGAACTGAAATAGGGAAACGCTGAATTATATATGTCAAATCTTGCAGTAGTAGAAAATATCAAAAAAATATTTAATAGGAATAAAACCATTAGAATCATGAAAAAAAACAATCCTTCACTGAAATTGGTACTAAAACTCTATACAAAAATTCAAACCAAAATAAGGAAATATATATTTGAATTTATTTTCTATCGTTCCTTCTATTTTCGAACGACAGTAGAAATAACTCGAGAGTAACTTTTCAAGCATCTCAAAGCCAAATATTAATAATTTAGTCTTCTGATTTCAAGGAAACACCAGGGGTGGTAGTATTGCACAGTTTCACGATCAAGCCATATTTACCTTCAGAATTATCATTTTATAATATAAAATACATAAAGTTCCTAGTGAAATATAAAATTGTGGGCGTAAAAAGTTCATATGAAACTGAAACAAAGAGAGGGAAAGAGGGATTCATACCAATACAAAGGATAAAAAGATAAGGGAAAACAACGTTTCACTTATGTAAGCTTTGTCTTGCCCAAGCATTCCTACCATTCTCTGTACTGGATTTTCCAGGTAAGAGAGAGCAAGAACATCATGACAATTACAAACCCGAAAAAGGACCGAGGGTAAGTAAATTTGTTCTTGAGGGTGAACAAATAACTGATCATCTAAATCAAAATCATCATAGTTGCAAAATATGACAAAAGATGCTTCAAGCAATTGCAAGTTCCTGAATTCCCTCATTAAAAACACTGAGCCATCAACTCTGGCACTTGATTATCTCTGACAAAATAAGCTTCAGTGATTAAACCAAGCGACAATAGTATATACCTCATTCATTCTTAACCAGAAACAAATAAAATATGTATATAAAAAAAATAAGCAATTATACCACTAATCATGCCGACAGACAACCTGAACAACTGAACTCCATGTAGCATGAAAGTAGAGTTCAAATCAAACAAACGTAAAACAATTACAAATATTATTTGAATATCCTCGTTAAAGGAAAAGAAAAGGAACCTTATACACAAAAGGTTATATAAACAAGAGTAGCACCAATTGCATTGCATACAACTACCAGTAACCCAAAAGCCAATCACATGAAAATTGTTTCTACATAAATCAGACAGTTTTTCTGAGCTCTAAGTGGCAACATATACCTATCCCCCACCATCACGGCTCATTAGAAATTGAGTGGATCCACCTCCAAAGAATAAGCAAGGCATAGGTACAAGCACATACATCAAAGCTGCAGGAGCAATATTTTCACCATTAATTTTTTAAACAAATATACAAGACATTTCCAGTTTAAAAGACTCTAACTAACCTGATAAAATGGGCGACCAATTGTTATATATTGCACATGCCTGCCACACCAAATAAAAAGTAAATGGTAATACATTTAACACTTGCTCTCTCAAAAGGTCAGATGACTCATTTCAATCAGAGTTGTTACCCTGCTGCCACCACCGGCCACTGCAACTTCAATCCTTTCCCTTCATCATGTATGCCGTTTACACCTCTATCAATATTCTCAACATTCTCAACCGCCTTCTCATTCAGCAATAAAATCACCCTTTCAACTTCCTTTGCTTCCTCACGCAATTGAAGAATACTTGATTCCAAAGCCGCTACTTTCTCCTCAGATTCTCTAAGTGCCTCCTTCAACTTCAATTTTTTCTTAACCAATTCTTCCAACTCAGATTTTTTTCTCAGCAGTAACCTTCTCCAATTCCACCAACTTCTGTTTGAAACCATTGATCTCCTTCTCCTTTTCATCAACCCTATCTCTCATCTCCTCCTCAAACCTAATCCTCTTAATCCTTTCCTCAATTTCCTTGGTTTCCAGAACTCCAATCTTTCTCTCCAAATCCCTAACCCTAACCGCACCCTCTGCCTTCACCTTCTTCAAAGCTGTCAGCTCCTTCTCTAGAGACTCAACCAACGACTCCTTCTCCCCTAAATCCTTCCTCAATTCAGAAGCATCCATCCTCGCCTCCTCCGAGGCGGTCATCTCTGATATCAAATCGTGTTGTAGCCTCGCCACGTCCGTCTCCAAGTCCGCTGCCCTCGCCGCGATAACCTCTGCCGCAACAACATCCTTCAAATCAACGTTTAATCGGTGGAAAGGGATTATAATCGGTAGATTGTGATTATAATCGGTGGAAATGTAGAAAATGATGTTTCAATCAGTGGAATCGAAGGTAAAGGCGAAAAAGATGAAGGTATGTGAGAAACCCTAGCAGTAGATGTGGTTGGACGATGAGTGAAGCGAAAATGCATATTTGTGAAGAGAAATGGAGACTTACGGCTTAAGAACTCTCGAGAGAGTGAGAAGCTTCAGCTGCTCGCGAGGGTGAAATGAGTAAATCTTTCGAAATGAGAGTGTTTCTCGCGAGAGAGAAATGTTGAATGAAGATGTGGCTCATCTTACAATCGAGAAAGGTGACGGTGCCCCTACGAGTTGGGGTTTCAGTGTGAAGAAAGTGTGGCGTTGAGAAAGAAGGAATAAGTCATTACGTTTTGAAAAGTGAAATGCTTAGAGAAATTATAACAACAATTTGTATCTCCGTTATAATAGGTTTATAACTTATTTACAAGTTTGCCATCGTATTATATATTATGACTAGGGATGGCAAAAAAATCCGTGTCCGCGGATATTCGCGATGGATAGTTGATACCTGCGGATATTTATTACCCGCAATCTGCGGGTAGTAGATATTTTAATACCCGCTTATAAACGGGTCGGGTGCGGGTGTTATACTATCCATACCCGCGGATACCCGCTATCCGCAAAAAATAAAAATAAAAATATAATTTATATTTTATTAAGTTAAATTTAATTAAAATTAACATTAATTTATATTTTACAAGATTAAATTTAATTAAAATTGAATTTATATTTATATTTAACTTAATTTGTATTATATTTTATATATTTTTTGTAATTCTATTTAAATTATTTTAATAATTTATTAAAATATATATTTTTTTTAATATTTGCGGGTATCCGCGGATATCCGCGGGTTTCAAAATATCCGCGGATATTTTTTAAGCGGGTATCCGTACGGGTAGCGGGTCGGGTAGCAGGTGGATTTTTTTTTGTCGGGTCGGGTTGCGGGTAAGCACTATCGGTGCCTGACCCGACCCATTGCCATCCCTAATTATGACTAATATTCATAACTCCGTTATAATACGTTTTGAAATTATTTACAAGTTTGCCACCACATTGCCTATTACGACTGATTTTTATAACTACGTTATAATATCTTAAATTTATTACAATTTTGCCACCCGATCAACCTATTATAACGAATTATTTTCATCCATCATAATAGGTATCGTTATAGAATGTTACTTTTCTACTAGTGTAAATTACTTTAAAGTAAAATTGTGTTTTATTGATGATATTTACTATCAAATCATCATCTTTGGTAAAAGTTAATTATTAATAGAGTTATCGACGGATACAAATTTTGTATTTATCGACGGAATGTTCCGTCGGTAAAGTATTTTTGTTTTAATTTATCGATGAATCATTATTTGTTGGTATGTTTTTTATGAAATATTTTTCCTCCCATTTTCCTCTTCTCTTCTTCGTTCTTACTGTTACGTGTGTTCTCACCTCCATTATTTTTGCTTTTCCTTTGATCTCCATTACTCTGCTCTTTCCCAACCTTCATTGCTCTAAATCGTCTCCAACCTCCATTGTCCAAAATCATCGTTCATTGTTTTTTCAAATGTTCGTCGTTGACACCATTGTGAGGAGGGTGTTGTTGTGAGAGAAGAACTGGTCCACGGTTTATGTTGTGCTTGAGGTTAGTTGAGGGACTTTGGTCAACGTTAGGTGGTGAGTTTTTCAGCATTGTCGTTGTGAACGAAGGTTGTTGTCGTTAAGCGAGGCTGTGGAGAAGCCCTACTATGGA
Organism: Vigna angularis; assembly: GCF_016808095.1. Taxonomy (NCBI): domain Eukaryota; kingdom Viridiplantae; phylum Streptophyta; class Magnoliopsida; order Fabales; family Fabaceae; genus Vigna; species Vigna angularis. The sequence continues at coordinate 29,796,201 of NC_068974.1, read as the reverse complement.
GGTAAGTTCTAACTGTAAAAAGTAATGCCCTTGTATTGTGTGCAATGACATTAGTATTTGGTTGTTGTTCTGTGCAATGAATAAGCATAACATTTGAGGTTTCTTTTCTTTTCATTTCGATAGTAAGTTTTGTGTTTGAATTTTAAAAGTGTTTTGTTTTCAGTATACTTGTATTTCATTCATTCACATAACTGATTTCATATATTGGTTACCCTCTGATGTCTAAATTTTGCATAAGCTTGGTTCAGTGTTTATGTTGAAAATTGTTTCATTCATTTTTTGTTGTATTCAACAATGAAAATTTCTATTTAGACTCTAAATTAGATTCCAAATACATCTTAAATAATTATATATATAAAACTAATGATTTTGCTTTTATTAGGTTGGCCAATTGAAGGGCACGAGTCTATTCATAGTCTTTAGTTTTGGCTTTGTTCAAAGTTTTTGTTTCCTTGGTTTTAGCTTGGTTCAAAACCTTTGTTTATTTAAACTTTTATAGTTTTTTTTTAATTTAATTGTCTTATTTGTTAATATATATTGACATATTATTAACTACTAAAATGGAAAATAAAACACTTAGTTTTAGTGACAAGGAAAAACAATATTTGGCCTGTGTGTTTGAGGTGAAGTTGTGGACCCTTTTTTTTCATGTTTCATGACAAATATCACATTAACATATAATGGATAGTTTTTATTTTGTCTTACATGACAAATATCACATTAACATATAACATTACAAGAAATATGACTATTACATACAGATTATTATATACGGATTATAATTCGTATGGATATTATATATAGATTTTGAAAAAAAAATTATATACGGATATTATATATAGAATTTTACATACAACAAATCCGTATATAAAAGTCGTATGTAATATTAGCGCATGGTGGCAAGAAAGTTTTCTAAGGATAGATCCACGTGTTAGCTACCAATTACGTACGAACTTGGAAAATAATTTACTTAAAAAAATTCTGATTAGAATGAAGCCAACCTGAAGCGAACCTCGAAGCCTATTCTTCTCAAAACCCTCTGGCTTTTCTCTCTCCCTCGAACCCTATTCTTCTCAAAACCCTCAATCTTCTCTCTATCCCTCGATCCCTATTTGATCTCTCTCTCGAACCCTCGCGATTTCACATCTCTCTCTGGAGCCCTCTTTGCTCTCATTGTCCCTCTCTCAAGCCCTCTTCGCCTCGCTGTCCCTCTCCCGAGCCCTCTTCACTGTCGTTGTCCCTCTCTCGAACCCTTGCCTCTTCCCCCTTTCTCTCTCGAACTGTCGTTGCATAATAACGCAGCAATGTCGTTGTCCTTCGTTGATGAAGCAATCACCTTCATCGTTCGTTTCAGAGTCGTAGTTTGATGCTGAGAGAGTACCTTCATCCACCCTAGGTTCGTGATAATACTCCAGGAGCGGGAAGGGTTCGGAGAGGAGTGAAAAATAGGAAGATTGTTCGGTAAGAAATGCGAATTAGGTCGCGTGTTCGGTGGAAAAGGAAGATTCAACGGCTGAATCGGTGAAATGGTGCCAAAATGAGGATGTAATCGGTGGATTCGATGGAGAAGGCTATAGTGATTTATCAGAAAATATTTCGGAATTTATGTTCTTTCTCTTCTCTTCGACATTTATGTAAATGTTTTTGTGCAGGTTCAAGAAGTGTACAAAATTTCAGCTGAGTATGAAGGAAAGCGTGACCCTAAGAAACTAGAAGAACTTGGAAATATGATAACTAGTTTGGATGCAGGGGACTCTATTGTTGTTGCCATGTCCTTTTCCCACATGCTTAACTTGGCCAACTTGGCTGAGGAGGTCCAGATTTCTCGTCCTCGAAGGAACAAGGTGAAGAAAGGAGATTTTGCAGATGAGAACAATGCAACTACAGATTCAAACATTGAAGAAACTCTCAAGAAACTTGTATTTGGCTTGAAGAAGTCTCCTCGGGAAGTTTTTGATGCACTGAAAAACCAGACTGTTGATCTGGTTCTTACTACTCATCCTACTCAATCAATTCGTAGATCTTTGCATCAAAAGCACGCAAGGTTTGTTACAAAAGTATAGTGTTTTTCAGCTTCATTATTCAATTTTATACTTTCTTTGTTTAAGTTGGTTCAGGAAACCAAAATTGAGTTTTCTGGTTTTGATCTGCATTGTAGGATAAGGAATTTTGTCTAAATTTTATGCCAAAGACATAACTCCTGATGATAAGCAGGAGCTTGATGATGCCTTGCTAAGGGAGGTAAGTATTAAAACACTAGGATTATCTTCGTTGGTTTAGCAAACTGCATTAACCACGCCTTTGTTTGGAGTTTATTCTACAGAAGAAGAAATGTTCAAGGTGAAAAGAAATAAAGGCTTCGTTGAGTCAATGACATTGTTGACAATTTTCTTTTGTTACTTTTGTCTATGTTGTGCAGATTCAAGCTGCCTTCTGTACAGATGAAATCAAGAGGACCCCCCTAAGACCACAAGATGAGATGAGACCAGGGATGAGCTACTTCCATGAAACAATTTGGAATGGTGTTTCCAGATTTCATCAAGCAATCTGGTATGATTTTAAGCATGATTTTTTAATATGATTTTAAGCATGATTTATCAGAAAATAACCAAGGTTGGAATTTGATCAAGCAATTCTTCGTCACCTACTAGTAGTAATGGATGTAACTCTCACATAAATTCTGGTGAAGATGCTTTTCAAAGACCTATCCTTCTTGCATGGGAAGTGCTGGCAGCTCTTGCTTTTGTCCTTGAATCAATTTTAACTGCTTGCGTTCATGGGAGGATGTCATCACGATAATTGACAATAGGTTGGCTAGATGCTACATTTATTTCTCCATCAATCAAGTTTATTGTATCCATCAATTTGGTCTTGGTCCCACCTTTCTTGTGTCTTTTTCTAATAGAGGATTAATTAAATCATGAATTTTTTGCTCAATGATAAAGAGTTGTTTACTAATTCCTATTTATTTTCATCAAGCAATCATTGTTTTTATTTTAATATTGCAATACTTAAGAGGAAGAGATCACATCAAACTAGGGTAATTGATTCTTATTCATTTATATATGCAAACAAATATGTAAACCCTTATCTGAATATTGATTAACTCATTTGTTGTTCTTATAATATCAGTAACTCTCATGAAAATTGTAGCTCTGCTAACTCTTGTTAATTGTTTGTATTTTGCTTTCAGATTTTGACAGTTGGTACAAATCCTCTGCTCAATCACTTTGACATGAATGGCACGATCCTTTCACAAATACAGTGTGCTCCTTCGTCATCTTTTTCTATCTGCTTACATCCTATAGGGGTATGTTCTGTTTCAAAATCATTGCTAATTGTGTTTAGGACCAGTTGTCTGCTCAAACATGCTGACAGACTCCTTGTTACTCTCTACTTTATGTGATATATAGTTGCATTACTGCGAAACTCATTTTAGGTTATGGCAATTGGAGGCTATGGTGGCCTTGTTGATGTTATCTCACAATTTGGCAGTCACATGTGCACGTTTCATTGTTAAGCAAAGTTCTCAGATAGTTTGAAAATTCTGATACCTCGGGATGAAGAACCCAAACAATTTCTAAGTAAGCTGTGACAAGCTTTGGGATTAAGATAGTTTTTGGCCTAACTTATTTTTAATTTTCTTCTCCTTATAAGAAGAAACACTATATATAAAAGTTAAAAAAAAGTAGTATATTTTTTAGAAGAAATTATGAAGTATTAAATAAGCTAATTGGTGGAGCTTCTCTGAAGTGTTTATGGAGCTTCTTAAGTTGGATATCATAATCCTGTCCACCGATGTTTTATGCTTTCCTTTATTTGTTGCATGTTTATATTTTTTGTAAACCTATAATTTACATTAACAAAAATCACTTAAATGAATTTTTATAATTTTAAAAATTAGCAGTTCTTAAATATGTGCTTTTGAAACAATTTTATGTAAACCAAAGTAATTTTTGCTGAGAATTTTTAATTTTTATTTTAGTTTTTATATCAATTAATGTGCAATCTACAGACATAGGAAATATAACTATGACTTATTGCAAATGTACCCCATTAATTTCCTTTTAATATGAACTTTATGTTTAAAGTTATTTTTGTTGAAATGCATTCTTACCACAAATTTTAATACTACAATATCCACAATGTTGACACTAGTGTTCTAATTTCAATATGAAATCCTATGCAGCACCTTTTTAAGGAGTTTTGGAAATGATATGATTAACATCGACCATTGTTGTTACCATCATTTAAGAGTATTAATCCATCTAAATAGGTAGCATTTCATTGGTTAAATTATATGTTCATCTTGCTTCCTTCCTAATTAACCATGAAATGTTTAATATGATTTATTATCTTGGAAAGGCCGTTTATGCAGGAATATCTTCATTCTTATTTAGTTTTTTTTTAACCTTTCATGGGATGGATAAACATTTCTTAAAAGGGTTCTTAAATGTTGTCAAAGCTAGTAAGATGAAAATTTGGTGTTTAAGAGGCAGAATGAGCTTAAAGAAATTTACAGAGGAGTTCACATGGATGTCGATAATGAATCTGCAAGACAGATTTTGACTAGTCTCATTGAATGTGCTACAAAACCTGTCATATTATCTCCTTTATATAGTTTTTAAAACTCTCTTTCTATTTTTCAAAACTATTTTCACTTAAATACTTTCGAAAATTATTGTTGTGTTTGTCCATAGTGTTTGGTATTGGCTCTAAATTTTCCTTGATTACTTTTGATTGCTTTGCAGGTAATGTTGATCTGTCTCATTTGCTTCAAAACATGGATGGTCAGATAAGACAAGCCAAGGAGCGAGCTCTAAGCGTAAGGATATCTTAGATATGACAGGGAATCTTGTTTTGTAAATAAATAGTTGTTGGAATTAGTTTTTATAATTTTATTGTGGTTTTAACGGTGTAGCCCATAATGGCTTGACATACTGTAAAGTTGAAATTTAATGTTAGAATATAAAAGGTTATGATTTCGAGTTAGTTGAAAAATTTACTTACACGTTATAAATCTAAAATTTGGATGAGTTATATATTTGACAGTGGATTCTTTTTAGTTCTACTTTGATTTCAAAGTATAAAGATACTAATGTTATAAAAAGATATTTTATATTAAATTAGTTATTTAAACACTTTTTTAATGTGTAAATTTTATGTTAATATATAAATAATTTTTAATTTCTTTTTGAAATAAATAATTACATACGGATTCTTTTCGTATGTAAATTATATACAGATATTATATACGAATTTTTTATATGTAATTTATATACGAATTTTTTCGTATGTAATTTATATACGGATTTTTCCGTATATAATTTATATACGAATTTTTTGGTATGTAATTTATATATGGATATATCTGTATGTAATTTAGCTATACTTATTTTATATAAGGATTTTTATCCGTATGTAATTCGTATATAATATAATTTTATATATGGATTTTGGATGTTATATACAGATTTTGACCGTATATAATTGTGATTTTTCTTGTTACGATGAAGAATTAAAGAAAAAAAAATATTAATAAGATTAAAAAAAACATAAGTTGTTTTATTTTACAATGTGAATATGCAATTGGTTAAAGTAGAGGTAAGAAGGACAATTAAAAAGTATTTAATCTTTGCTCGATGAAGCACTTATTGCTTATTCACTTCACAAAAGGTGAAGATTCTAATTATTTGAGATTATATCCATCTTCAGTATCGAAGTTTCTAAAGCTTTGGAACTTAAAAAATCTATTTCCAAAAAATCTAGTAATAATAAATTTATACAATGATAACCTCTTGTGGTAAACTTTTTCTCATAAGCCCGACAATGGTCAGTGCATTTTTATTATGTCCACCACGAAAGCAAACTTTTGGTTGCTTCAAAATCTTTCACTAAATATGGAATGTATGAACATGAGAAATTGCATTCTTTTGTTTAAAGCTTTACGCTACAATTTAAAGAAAACATTTTAGTTCTTTGAATTTCTTTTTTATCAACAACCACACAAAACTGCATCATTAGCATATGCATAAAGAAACTCACACAAAGATACAAATAAATTAATACAAAATCCATGTCCAAAATTCATCATCTCCACTTGTACCTACACTCTCGTCAACGTGTTCCTACTCTTATCATTAATAAAATAATTCATATTTCATGAGATTTTTCTTGTATATTTGTCATTAAATTTTGCAAGAATTTGTTTTCTACTATTTGTCTTAAGAACTTTTGTTGGTATATAATTCCTTTACAGATAATTATTTTTTATTACATTATAAATTTGCAAGTATTTCTTATAAAATTTTCTGTAAAAAATGTTGTACAGAATATTTACAAAAGAAATTGATATCAGTTTTGCAAATTATTATTCATAACAAAATTTATAAATATTTTTAAGAAAAATTTTGAAAATTGACAGAAAATGTGTTTTTTTTAACAGTGTATTATCCAACTCTTTTGTGGATAATTACGAGATAATAGCACCAATATGAATTGGAAATATTGTTGAGGAGTTATTGTTCCATATTAACAACAAAAATCTTTGAACAAGTTGTATAAAGATATCAAATACTTGTAACTTTTTTAAGTATCAGGTTTTTCTACTTCCACAATCATCAGGCACACTACCACACATTTTTGGTTCGATTAAAATGGAAAAGAAAGAAAGAAAAATCAAAAGTTGAATTGTTTATATTGAACAAAAGAGAGTGGAGTTTATAGTTTATTTATTGATGTAATATTTCAAGAATATTTCAAGAATATTTCAAGAATATTTTAATAAAAACTTAAAAATATAAATCAGGGTTAAAATAATTTTCAAATTAAAATAAACAATTATTATAAAATTTTAATAAATAAAACATGTTGTATTTATAAATAAAAATATATTAAATAAATTAATTTAGGAAATATCAAAATTTAATTAATTACTCCGATATTTATTATTTTAATATCTTCAACTATTTGTTATATATTATAATATAAAACATAACTATCAATAAAGTATTATTTTACTTTAATTATTTATTTCTATAATATAAAAAAGTATATTGAGTTAATAGTGTGAGATTCTTCCACTAGCAGTTTTACTCATGCATTATAGTAATATTTAATTATTCTTTTATCCATCGATTAGTGTTGTATTTGATTGTCAGTACTCTTCTACGACATGTGTAAGTGTAAGTGTATACATGTGACACAATTTTAAATATCTATAAATTATTTAAATTTTTCAAAAAAATTATAAAAATAAAATTATAAAAAATATATATAATTAGAGATATTAATATATATAAAATGAATTTTAATTATTGAAATTAAAAATGTTATAAATAATATTGTGTAAATAATTTTTTTATTATAAGTAATTATTTAAATTTTAAAAAATAGTTGATAAAAAATAAATAATTTTTTTTATAATAAGTAAATATTTGAAGTGAAAAAATATTTACTAAAATGATAAAATTAAAAAAAAAATTATTATGAATTATTATTTTTAAACAGTAGTAATTAAGAGCGTAAAACTGAAAAAACTAAATAAAACATCAAATATATGTATCTCTTTATATATAGAACTAGAGATAATGGAATATAAAAATCTATTTTTCTTATATAGATTTAAACAATAATTATGATATTATCTTAAGAAATAAAGCATAAGTTTAACTTAGTTTCATTAAATTAATTTATAAAATAAAATTTGTATTTATATATATTTTAAATTAATTTTATTTATAATTTATATAAAATTTTTAGCAAATACTACTGGCTAGGGAGAGAAATCAAATATAAATCACATATGTATATCATAAATTATAATTATTGTATGTCGAATGATTGCAAATTTGATGATATTAAAATCGTAACTCATGTATATAAATAAGATTGTTATAAATAGGTTTAATGGTTTGTTTTTACGTAATTGTTCTATTTTTTTTTATCTCAATTAATCTTGTCATTAATTGAACTCAATAATATTAAATTTGGTGTATCGTGACATGGTGACTGCACAATTGTTAAGCACGTGACACGAAATGTTCTCATTAGCTGAATGTGTAAAGTAGAAATGAAAAAAAAATTGAGATTTCATTAAATTCCTAAATCAATAAATAAATAAAAAAAAAGAAAATAGAAACAGAATAAGCAAAAAGCCCAAATCTTGTTTCTCATCCCCTTCCTTAGTAGATCCTACATGGCCACCGCTAAGGCCAACAAGCTTCCAGTCAGTCGCCACCGATAGAGCAAGACTGTCGACAACCTTAGCCACGTCGGAAGCGCCGTCATTCTTCGTGGTAACTCAATTTCTCCATCATGTGCCGTTGACGCCACCTTGATCATATGTTCTTGATTCTTCTTCAACTTCTTCTTTGTATACCTGATGGCTTGTTATAAAAGAAAAGTTCTTTGTGTGCAAACCTTGTAATGGTAAATTTCATGGGTCTTAGAGATTTTTTTTTATTTAATTAAACTTGCAGGTGAAAGATGATGAATTATGAAGTAGAGTTTTTTAGTCAATGAGTTGAGTGCAGATAATAATGACTTTTAGAAAATGGATAATGGTGAATTTATTTGAGTATTGGTCTAGGATAGGTTTATGAAAGTTATGGAAAATGGATTCTGTTTTTTTCCCTTGTGATAGGGGTAGAAGGAAATGAAGTGAATGATGTTGGGTTCAAGGAAAAAATTGGGGATAATAAATATGAGAATCCTTTGTCTTGCATTTCCCAAGCTTTTCCTATAAACCTGGGTGCTGATAGATTGCAGTGATAGATTGCAGATGAAAGATTGAGAGAGTAGTTTAATTGGAATTGGAATTTGCTTCCCCAGTTCTCTTGTGCCCTTCTTAAAAGGAATAAAAAATAATCACTAAAAATGGTGTTTATCGAGGAGGGCATTCATTGCGCCATTTTCAATGGCAAGCATAGTGATCGTTTGGTGGTTTATCTCGTCGGCAAGGTGGGTGAGGGTGAGGTAGTGATATAAGGTGGAGAAGCTCGGTAAGAATGGCCCTTCCACATCGTATTCGAATAAAACATCCTATTCGAATTTAGGGATTTAATGAAATACCAATTCTTTTTCATTTGTAAATTATAGGTAATGCAAGCTTTCTCTGCTGGTTAATATTTGCGCAATGACCATGCCACGAGGCAAAAATTTTAACGTCGTCCAGTCCCATTAATGGTAAGGTTCCAATTGACTCAATTTTACAAGAACAAGAACCCAATTAAGATAAAAAAACTACGAGGATCTATTTAAAATGATTCTACAAAAACAGAGATCTCGAAAATGATTAAACCTTAAAGATTAAAAGTTTACAAGATTAAAAAATTACAAGATTACTGATGAATCATTATTTACTTCACTTCACTTAGTTTATTGTGCTATAATTAATCAGGGAATTGTGCTTAAATGTCCGGTATTTTTCCGTTTTTACTGATTGTGCTTAATTTGATCAAAAATTCTTATTTTGATTAATTCGAATTATCTGAACTTATTATTTTCATTATTAGTTGCAGGGAAATTGTTGGATAATATTTTGGGACTTCAAGATAAATGTGACATAAATTTTATTTTAAAACTAAAAGGAATTTGCATTTCAGTAATTTTGGGTATGGAGAGCATTTAATTGATCACTGTCAATGGCAGCAAGTGACCTTCATTTTGATGTTTGGTACGCATGGAGAGAAAGGGTGCTAAGTGTGGTATGCACGTGAATGTGGACTACGAAAGTAATTATTTTGGTGTGCACTGAGTAAAGAATTTGATCACATCCTAGCATCCACCAAATCACACGGACACATGGCCTCCTTTTTCATGTTTTGATCAAAAGTAATTGAAGAAAAATTTCAAGAGATATATGCGGAAGATAAGCACAACACTGCCAACTCAATTTGGTAACTTGATTTAAAATGAAAGAGCTCACGGTTTCTTTTAAGTAATGAAAGAGAATAGCATGGTCCTATGTGTACAATTCCCATTGGCAAGTGAAATTATGGAGGGCCCCCCTTTCTTCCTTTTGTTACGTGCATGATGTGGTTTTTCTTTCATTTTGGAGCAATATGAGAATTGGAGGGTCCCTTTGGTGTTTTTAGTACGTAGAATCACAAAGATGTAGTGATAAGAAAGTCAAAAAGAAAAAAAGGACAAAACTTAAAAGTGGGCTTTCTTTGTTTTAATCTTGCTGCATGGTGTATGGTGACATAGAGCAATTGGAGAATGGAGAGAATAAAGAGAATGGAACGGTCCAGAGGATGAGAAGCTCACGGACAACAATTATGGAGGGCCCTATCACTTATTTTGTTGGCATGCTTCCAAATGGAAAATGGATTGGTTTTGGAGTATAAGTAAGGGGAGTGCCGTGAGGTTCAAGGGAGGGGAAAGAAGACCAGCAGAGGGCTGGACAGTGGAAAGAAGGGCTGGAATTTTCAGTCCAGAAAAGAGCAAGAGGGCTGGACAGTAAAGGGGCTGGAACAGTGAAGAATAGCACAGTACAAAGATGGAAGGATACGGTTGAGCAGTGCACGTTAGTATCAAATTTTATTTTCTTTGCTGTAATAAATTTGTGAACAAGTTAAATTCAATTCAAAGTTTGATTTCATTTACTGTTTCTGAATTTTCAATTCTGTTTTACTGTTTCTATTTTACTGCTGTAATTTAATTTCTGCTGTATTTTAATTTCTGTATTACATTTTTTATGCAATTTAATTTCTGCTGCTGTTTATCTTTTGCATGTTGATTAATTCTGTTCTCTGTATTTTACTGCAGTAATTTTGAATTTGTTTTTACTGTTTTTGAAATTTACTGTTTTTCTGTATTTCCTGTTTTCTGTATTTTTATTTTCTGTATTTTACTTTTACTGCTTTACTGATTTTGAAATTCTGTATTCACTGTTTTTACTGTTATTGTTTACTGCTGTAATTTCATATTTTTGTTTTTGATGTTTTACTGTTTTTACTATTTTCTGTATTTTCCATTTTCTGTATTTTATGTTTTTCTGTATTTTCGTTTTTACTGTTTTAGATTTATTTTCACTGTTTCATGTTACTGTATTTTCGTTTTTACTGTTTCTAAAATTTACTGTTTTACTCTTTCTACTGTATTCTGTATTTACTATGTATTGTATTTTCGTTTTTTTGTATTTTCGTTTTCTGTATTTTAGTTTTCTGTTCCAGATTTATTTTTTTACTATTTTACCTTACTGTATTTTCGTTTTTACTGTAGCAAAATCATTTTTACTGTTTTAAATTTGTTTTACTGTTTTAATTTCGTTTTTACCATTTTAGTTTTAAATTTTACGTATTGTTTTTAATTATGCTTTTATTTTTGTGTTTAATGTTTAACGTTTTTTTTTATACGTTTAATGTTCCCGCGTTTATTTTATTTTGATGTCTTTTACCATTGGGTTTTTACTGTACTGCATTTTACTTCACCGTATTTAATTTGGTGTTATTTAAATTCCAGTTCGTTGTAATTTTTTCGCATAAAAACAAAAACATTCACAACCCCCCCCTTTCGTGTTTAATCTGAAACTGAACCAAATTTGGTCCTTGAGAGACGACCTAGGAGTCACTTCCTAGTAAAATATACTGCATTAATTTCGTGCAATCAATTTGTATGACCGCGATAGTCGTATCAATTACAAACTTATAAACTTCTAAATTGTAAAATTCTAAAATTGTACGGTTGTAAGGTTGTAAGGTTATAAGGTTGTAAGGTAATAAAGTTGTAAGATAATAAGGTTGTAAGGTAATAAGGTTGTAAGGTAATAAGGTTATAAGGTAATAAGGTTATAAGGTTATAAGATTATAAAGATTATGAAATTATATGTTAAGAGGGAACTCTCCCCAGTTTAGTAAAAAATATTTTTTATTATGAACTATGTCGAATGTTCTTTCTTGTGTAATAACATTAATAAAATATACTTAGGGTCATATAAGAAGGATCTTAGAATGCACAATTTATGTATGGTAGAGTACAAGTTGGATAGAAGATTATATTTGCATAAATTTACTCATATTAATCGTTTAAGATATAACCATAATCAGTTAAAGCACATTATACACAAAATAAGGCTATATTGCATGTTTTAATTGATTAAGATAATAATCTAATCAATTAAAATAGAAAGATAGACCTAATTGATTAAATACATCTCAATTTCATATCATATATATTTGTGTGATCTAACTTGTTTCAGGTAGAAAGTACTTTGCAATGTTTTGAAAAAACGTGAAACAAGAGCTTAGGAACACAACAAGAAGTTGTCCAGAATCATTCTTGGAGAAATCACTCAACCCTTTGAAGAATCTTCAAATTCTCTAAGGTTTCAAGAAAGAAAAAAATACTTGTGAGATCTGCATATAGGTTGTGCATCCGGGTTACATCTTATTGTTTAGATTTTCTTAGTCACCTTAGCTGTGAAAGCAAGGCATAAGAGAGTGTGAGTTTGAACCTCTCTTGGTTATAGTTTTGAATATTGGAGTGTGTGTGAGGATACAATTAAGTGAATTCTTTGTATTCTTGACAATTGAAATATAGTGGATTCCCTCCAGCTAAGTTTGTTGGAGGAAGCTGGATGTAGGCTTAACTTAAGAGTTGAACCAGTATAAAAATTGATGTGTGATCTTAATTTTGTTTTTGTATTTTATATTGTTGATCATAAACCTTTGTGAATTGATTCAAAGAACCAAAATTTTCAAATAATTTGAACAAGATGTTTTAAAACCCAATTCACCCCCTCTTAGATTGAGATATAGGGATACTATTTTAAACAATAGGCACTAAAGCTGGTTAATCGAGACATTAATTGATTAAAAAGATCTTATATGGCCAATATATCTCAAACCTTTTGTGAGTGGCTCCATAAACATATCACCTCTGTTTCCTGAAAAGAATTATCCATTCTAAAAAATAAGAATGAAAATTTGCTTAGAATCAGTAGACAAAAGGGTGTAGGATGCTTGTTAGCTCTTTGGGAAGCATACCAAATCGTTTTAGTAATAAAACCATGGTAAGACCATGTGTTGTTTTCCCAAGAGACTAGTGTAATATTAAATAATCATATAATTAGTAATTCATCTATACTAAAGAGTAATTACGAACTTACAACTATATTTAAGTAAATAAAGATTTACAAAGAAGGGTGAACTTTAGTAATTGGAGGCACTTAGGAGTGCAGAATGTTGAGATTTTGTGACTCAAACAACATTTGATTGAAGGAGTCAAAGCAATTAAATAAAAATATATTTTTATCTTATTTTTAGGAAGATTTTATGCATTATTTAATTAATTAGATTTTATGCATTATTTAATTAATTAATTTAGGAGATATTTTTCAAAAGTTGGTTACAAATGATGTAGTATAAATATTTACTGTTTATGCTCAATAAAATTATCAGTTTTCCTTGTATTCTTTTGCCTCTTATACTGTAAAACCACAACAATTGGTATCAAGAGCAAAAAGGATCTTACGAGATCTGTGATATAACCCACAAACACCTACAACCACAAAATAGCCATAACACATAAGATGGAATCTCAAACATCCTTTACTACCGTTTCTATACCTTTATATGATGGACAAAACTATCAAATGTGGGTTGTCAAAATGGAAGCATATCTAGATGCTAACGATGTGTGGGAAGCGGTAAAAGAGGACTACGAAGTGTCTCCCTTGCCAGATAATCCTACGGTTGCTCAAATGAAAAATCACAAAGAAAGGAGGCTTCGAAAATCCAAAGCCAAATCAATTTTGTTCATAGTCGTATCTCCAGTCATTTTCAACAGAATAATGACGTTGAAAACGGCATATGAAATCTGGAAGTTTTTGAAGGAGGAATATGAAGGCAGTGAGAGAATTAAAGGAATGCAAGCTTTGAATCTGCTTCGAGAACTTGAGATGCAAAGGATGAAAGATTCGGAGACAATCAAAGATTATGCAGACAAGCTTCTCGGCATTGCCAACAAAATATGTCTTCTTGGCACTAATATTCCTGATTCTAGAATTGTTCAAAAAATACTTGTAACAATTCTAGAAAGATATGAAGCCACATTGACTTCCTTGGAGAACTCAAAAGATTTTTCTACTATTACCTTGGCAGAACTTTTAACTACACTTCAGGCTCGAGAACAAAGAAGACTCATGAGAGAATAAGGTCATATTGAAGGGGCTTTGATAGCTAAATTTATGAAAAACAAGGGTAAGTCTTTCAACCACAAAAATGATAGCAAATCCTTTCATGTTTTTCCATCATGTCCTTTTTGTAAGAAAAACAATCATCTAGAGACGAAATGTTGGTGGAGGCCAGATGTGAAATGCCATAAATGTGGACAATTAGGGTATGTGGAAAAAATCTGCAAGTCATCAAACATACAAGAGAATGTACAAGCTATTGTTGAAGAGGGTGAAGAAGAAGATCTTTTGGTTGTTTCTTGCTTTGCCACTGCAAGATCAACAGAAAGTTGGCTAATTGATAGTGGTTGCACGAACCACATGACTTACAATAAAGAATTATTCAAAGATCTTGACGCAACCTATAACACAAATGTCAGAATTGGAAATGGAGCAAAAATAGCAATGAAGGGCAAAGGAACCATCGTGATCAAAGGTTGCACAGGTTTGAAATTAATTACTAATGTTCTATACGTTCCTGAAATTGATCAAAACTTGTTGAGTGTTGGCCAACTTCTAGATAAAGGTTATAAAGTTCTATTTGAAGATAAAACCTGCATGATTAAAGATTCAGATAATAAAGAATTATTCAGAGTTCGAATGAAAGGCAAGAGCTTTGCTTTGAATTTGATTGATGAAGAGCAATTTGTTTTGCACAAGGTTGAAGACAATATGCAGGTACAAGGGCTTCCCAAAATAGAAGAGAAATCACCCGTATGCGCAACTTTGCAATATGAAAAACAAACAAGGTTGTCTTTTCCAAAAGACAAATCTTGGAGAGCAACAAACAAACTGCAGGATGTCAAAGAACCTAAAAGAACACCATCTCTGAATGACAAGAAAGTAGAGCTAGTGGGTGTTAAAGTTGGTGAAAGTCAAATTAAACCAAAATAATTAGAGGAAGAAAAGCATCCTAAGACAACTCTACCCGAAGCAGAAGCTGAAAATGCGGAAAAGCCAAAAGATCAACTACAAATAGATGAGAAATTTGCAAAAAGATTGTAAAGACGTGAAGACTAAGCAAGAAATTGTGATCGGGACTTCCAAAAGTGAAAAAACTTTAGATGATACGGTCAAGGACGAAAAAACTTAGTATATTCTGACTTTGAGTCAAGGAGGAGATTGTTGGGATTTTGTGACTCAAACAACATTTGATTGAAGGAGTCAACGTAGTTAAATAAAAATATATTTTTACCTTATTTTTAGGAAGATTTATGTATTATTTAATTAATTAAATTTTATGCATTAATTAATTAATTAATTTAGGAGATATTTTTCAAAAGTTGGTTACAAATGATGTAGTATAAATATTTACTGTTTATGCTCAATAAAATTATCAGTTTCCCTTCTATTCTTTTGTCTCTTATACTATAAAACCACAATAGAGAAATGGTGGAAATGGTATGAAATGGCAAAGCTAGGGGTAGATTTCACGGACTTCACTCTCTTGCACACATTGAATCATCTCATCTCCATCAAATACTAATGTCAGTCCCTTAGATGAGAGAACCTATGTTTTCTTACTAAGCGTCAATCCCTTGATCATTCAACAAGCGAACCTGCATTAGGACCTAGGGTTTTAGATAACTAATGGGTCATGTTCCATCCCTTGACACAAGTCTCCACTAGATCTTTTGTTTCAAG
This sequence comes from Vigna angularis, assembly GCF_016808095.1. Classification (NCBI taxonomy): domain Eukaryota; kingdom Viridiplantae; phylum Streptophyta; class Magnoliopsida; order Fabales; family Fabaceae; genus Vigna; species Vigna angularis. The sequence goes on along the minus strand of NC_068974.1, from coordinate 29,780,381 downwards.
CATAGAGTTCAGTAGATTTTTCATAAGACCTAATGAAACTGCAAATCGAGCTAGGAACATTCCCATTCCCGCAAGCAATAAGAGTAGAAACAAAAAATTAATATTTAGATGAAGATGCATATATATAATCAAAGCATTTATAAGATACAAGAGAGTTCAATAGATACATCTACTCCAAACAAGTTGGGTTTGGTTCTCCATTTCCATGGAGAGTGTAACACCCCAAATTTTGGGATGCCACGAGTTTACAATAACTTTTTAATACTTAAACTCTGATATCATTTCAAGATACAATTTAAATAAAACTTCCATTTATTATAACTGAATTCTGAAAACTTCATAAATCAAATGCAACTATAAAACGTTCATAGAATTCCATTACAAAACTATTAACATTGAAATTAAAATCCCATAGTTATCCCATGTATCTCGCTACTCAAATTTGCTTTAGCTACATCTGTAACACCATCTACTCACGTACAAGTACGATCATCGTAGGTGGAAACCACAACCACAAACATGCAAGGGTGAGCTAACAAAAACATGTCATATAACATACACAAGTATTCAACGTCAACTTAGAATCAGATTTATGAATATCACATATCATCATACTCCTATACACCTCTTTACATGACAACACATCAAATCATTAACACGTCGAACTATCAGAATTCTAAGTCACCAGCATATATCCACAAAATGATTTCGTCAAAGTAACCAATTCACACCTATACTTCCTCTATCAGTCACCAACTCATATCCCAATTTATTTGAAACCATTCACTATATATTGAATCACCATCGGGTCACTCACATACTCATACGGTCGAGTGTTACCTCTCACCACTCTCTTAAAGAGCTTCACTGGGCCAGTACACTTTTCCACACCATTACATAATGACATCTCCAACCACTCTCTGGAAGGCTTCACCGACAAGTACACCACTTCCCACCACTCTCTTAGAGCTTCCCCGAATAAGTATATGCTTTCCACCACCCTCTTGGGCTTCACCGGACAAGTATACACCTCCACCACTCTATTCTCAGATAGCTTCACTGGACAAGTACTAGTACTACTTCTATCACACTTCTAGGAACTTCACCGAGCATCACAACATAAACTCAATTCTAAAACAATTAACAATATTAAACTCGTACAATCAAGCAACAAACCTTTGTGTAATAAACATTCTCGAAACAATAACAAAGCAATCATCAAACTAATGACTAATAAGAAAAAATACATACTATATATATACCCTTTTTTAATAACTAACACCAAATGCATTAAAATAAGAATAAATTCAATATATTCACCCCTAAGTGGATCCCTCATGAATCCATTACTAATCCCTTCTTTTTCATTTAAGTCTCTTCCTGCAAAATGGAAAAACTATCCTCGTGCCTTACCATTCACTTATACATGTTCACATGCCATACATATATACATCACATAAAAAAATTGATTTATTCTTATTTTATAACTTCTCGCGGGTCCCACTCCATTTAAGATCATCAATCACAACATGCATTCTTTTCATACTTTTCTCTCTCCTACCATACACAATTAAGTAGCATAAATCTACAGTTCTACGTTTTTCATTTATACCCATGAATCAACTACAACAAAATGATAAGTAGAAATCGTTTTCTCCCTTCCCTTTCACTCACGCGGCACTATACACCAAGCACACACTAAAAATAATTCATACCCTTTCTCTATACCAACACCCGTATACAAGATCAATGCAGTAAATTACGTACAACATAATTTCCATGGCTAAGAAAAACCCAAAGCTGCATGCGTGACTACCAATTCTCCCACGATTCAACAAAACCCCAGACTATACTACAATACACCATAGACATCTATAATCAAGAGTGTTAACTCCCCTTACCTCGTAAGTAACAGTGAACCAGCCACCAAGCCAAAGTCTTCACAATTCTTTCTTCTCTCTCGAGCTCTACTCTTCCACCAAGGTGCAAGGCCCTTCACGATTTGCAAGGAAAGAGTGATGGTTTTTCTCTCTCACACACACTTCCAGGGAATTATCTTCCCCTAGGTTTTATCCTAATTTCATTTAAATATCTCTATCCAATATTACTTTCTGTTTCTTATTATCATTTATTTATTTATCTATTTATTTATTTAAAAACTAAGGCCCAAGTCCTTTCTTCAACTCATTTCCAAAAATTAAAATAAAACAAATACTAATTAATTTTTCATAAATACTTTTATCACCCAATTCTATACTATAATTAAGTATTTAATATTAAAAAATGTAAAAAATAAAAATAAAAGCTATTTTTATTTTATTCGGGTTTTATAGAGAGTCTACAAGCTTATAAAAGTGGATGACAGAAGAAGGAGACCCAAAGAGGGAGAAGATGATGTTTCCACATAACCCAAGTAGTCTCCATGAGCTCCAAAAGTAAAAATGTGCCTCCACATTGCGTCCCTAAGCTTCAAATGCGTTTTCAATCCAAAAACTACCTTTTTGTTTTCACTCTCGCCACTTTAAAACCCTCTCCAAAAAGTGCATTCTCACTGGGCCATAAACACTTCTCATTGGGCTAGAGGTGATATGCTCGCTGGGCCACAAAATCCTCTTGTTAGGCTAGAGGTGCTATCTTCCAACCCCGACCGCGCTCTCATCCATGCTTTCACGACCTTCTGAAATTGATTTTTGGGGTTGTTTATTTGTCGGTTTGTTTTGTTCTTGTGTCTTTACCCTTCAAAATCGCTCCTTTAACAAAGTTTGAGCGATGAATTGTTGGGATTGGGTTCTTATTGGCATCTCATAGTTGGATTGGGTTCCTTTAACAAAGGTACTTTTTTCTGTGTTATTTTTGGGGCCATAAAAAAAAGGTCAATTTTTTGGTCACATTTAGCGTAATTCTTAATCTCATTTTTCTGTTTCGTTTGATGCTTCAGCTGGCCGCTCGTTTCTTGGTGGCTTCTGTCAAGGTTTGTGCTTTGGTAGATACCTCTTCTTTGTTCCTTAATTTTTGTTACACATGTAAATTTCGAAACTATTTTTGGTCTGTTAAAATTTTATGGCAGTGTTTTTCTAATAAATTATTTTAACATCGTAGGGGTTGTATATATTGGTTTTGGAATTTGAAGTGGTGAGTGGTGAAGATGGATTCAAAAGTGAGGTTGTAAAGACACCAAAGAGGGAATTGGAAGCAGAAGGGGCTCTAAATTCAAAGATGAAGGGTTCTGGATAGCTCCCCTTGAAGGAGTAATGGTGGATGCTTGGTGGGGTTTGGTGGAAAGAGAAGAACCCTTGAAGTATAACTAGGAAGGCTATGTTGAACTTGTGCAAATGATTCAAAGGCATGGCTTGAAGCTTTAGGATGTCATGTCTTTCCATCAATGTGGTAGAAATGTCGGAGACTCGTGCAAGTATATCACACTACTCATTTTAACTTATTTCAATGTGTGTGTACTGCTCCTGTGTTTAGATTTGTTGATAACAGAGATATGGGTAATAAATTGTTGTGAGATTGATTTTTGTTCAAGAGAGTTCGTGAAATTTGTTGTATACAACATAAAAGTTATTAACATTGTTTTGTACTTCTAATATGAAAAGGCAAATAAAAAACGGATTGATTTTGATTTTGATTCTAATTTTGTAGCATTCCTTCGCCTCCGTGGGTACTGGAAGAAATAAGCAAGAACCATGAATTGGTTTACACATACTGATAAGAAAACCCTAAACTTTGTGCAAATAAAAAATGTCTAACTGCAAAAACGTGAACGAGACCACCAGATGCATATATTAATAAAGACTAATATCTCGCTTTATTCTTTCGTAAAATATTAAAAAAGAACCCTTTTACCGCCTCGGTTCAATTCCAAACCGAGGGATAAGACCCCTCCCTCTACTGGCCCGGTTCACAACCGAAGAAAAAAGTGGTAGACTTTTTACCTTGTCTATATATACCTCGGTTGCGGAGCCGCTGCGGATAAAAGAAAATAATCGTTGTCGTTTCCTTTTACTGTACTAGTGCAAGATAAATGCAAAAGCTTTATGAGGGATCAACAAACATGATAAAATGCTTTTTTTAATGCATGAAATCTTTTTTCACCTTTAACTCAAGCTCATTAGTGTATAAAGATGTGTGTCTTTTACTCTACCATCACTGTCACATAAATCAACTTTGCCCTTCGTTTCAACCAAAATAAACACACTCAAATGCAAGCTAGCATCACAAGGACTTTCAAGACTTGTATTGTAGCTAGACTAAGAAAGAAATTTGTTTTTCTAGATATATAAAGTACCTTAAGCGAGGAGATTAAGGTACTTTTTGCTTCAGTTCAAATGTAACTAATTCTCAACTCATTTTCCAACTTTCATTCACTGAACTCTTTTTCTTCATCCATTTCTTCTTTTCCAACTTTGAAGATTCTTGAGATTTCTTCAAGGAGGTTGTTTGCTTTCTCCAAGAATATTTTTGGACAACTTTTTTGGTGTGTTTTTGTTCTCAAACTTCGTGTACCAAATGAATGTAATTATTTCATAAAAAAACAGATTATCACTTGTAAAAAAAGGGCGTTTAACCTCACACAATAGGCTTCGGGTTAGGTGAAACCGAAGCATATAAGCTTATTACCTCGGTTCAAGACGAAACCGATGCCTAACACACTGTCACATCTCTCTAAAAAGCTAATATTTAGCCTATCACTTGCTCTATTTCCTCGGTCCACTGTCACATCTCTCTGAAAAGCTAATATTTAGCCTGTCACTTGCTCTATTGCCTCGGTCCATGGCAGAACCGCAACATATAGCTCTTATTACTTTGCTTAAAGGTATAACCAAATCATACTGTCTGTCAAAATCACATTATTGTCACGATCACGACATCGGTTGCTCCAAAACCGGTGTGGAAATGCTTTTATGCTTCCGGTGGAAAAGAACCGAGGCTTATAAGGTGATTTCCGAATTTATTTTTATTTTTTTATACCAGCATAGGCCTTATACATGTATATTGCCTCAGTTATTTTTGACACTGGTGTAATAGCTATATTTAGGGGTGGGCATAGTTCATCTAACTGAACTTGAACTGCAGTTAACTGTATTGTTTTATACTTAAAAAAACTAAACTGTTTTTACTAAAAACTAATTAAACTATTTTACAGTTCAGATTAAAAAAACTGAAACTTAATAATTTTAGTATGGTTAACTAGTTAACACATGTGTCTTTTCATCTTTCTTCGTCTCTTCATCTTTCTTCGTCTCTTCATCTTTCTTCGTCGGAATCTCTCTTTATCACCACTGCACCTCACACAGATTTTGCCAAGGTTCGTTGCTCTCTTCCTTCCTACCGCTGCCCATCCTGCCATCGCCCATCCCGCCGTCGCCCATCCCGCCGTCGCCCATCCCGCCGTTGCCCATCCCGCCATCGCCCATCCCACTGTCGCCCATCCCACCGTCGCCCATCCCGCTGTCGCCCATCCCGTCGTCGCCCATCCTGCCGTCGACCATCCCGCTGTCGCCCATCTCCCTCTATTAGCCCTCTAGGGTTTCGTCATCGGTTCTCTTTTCGCTCCAGCGTCAATTTACATTCAATAAACACCTTTGGCTTCTTACCACAAACCACTCTCAAGGTTTCCAAAAACGTTAGCTTCGATACCCCTCAAAAGCCCGACTCAGTCATTGCTTTCTTCAACAGAAATGGATTCACCCACGCTCACATCAACAACATCGTCAACAGAAATGGATTCACCCATGCTCACATGCAACGCTGACGAGAGGCTTTCGCCAAAGTTTCAATTTTTACGCTCAAAAGGTGCTTCTGTTTCTGATATCGTTCACCTTGTTAATAGGTGCCCCATAATCCTCGTATCCAGCCTCAAGAACAACGTGATCCCCTCCTTCGAATTGGTGAGAATCGAGAAGATTGAAAGAAGACAGTGGATAATTTGATTTGATGAATTATTAGATTGAAGAGTTTTGTGAGTTGTTTCTGCACCACTAGTTTGAAGCATAAATTGACCATTGCATTTGTCTATTTCCATTACTGAACGTGAAAGAGAAATATATGAAGAATAGTGTTTTTGATGCAAACTGAACTGTACTGCAGTATGAATTAAAAAAATAGTTTAGTTCAATTATCCTAAACTATTTTTTAGTTCAGTGCAATTTTGTTGAAATAGTTTATAATTATCTATAGATTGTAATAGTACACTGTAGGGCAGTTTGCCCACCCCTAGCTATATTCAAAATTTTTCATTTCTCCTCTTCATTGCGCACTCTCTTTCTTCTGCCCTCCATTTTTTTCTGCTTCATTCGTCGCTCCCTTTCATCTTCGTCTCCCTCAACATTGTCTCGCTGCCTCCATTGCTCTTTGGTGCTCCGCTTAACGAGTCCACGTTGCTGCACCGTCCCTGAACCACCGTCCCTGTACCGCCCCTGAACCGCCGTCGATGCACTGCTCTCCGTGCTCCACACCAACTGCACGACGCCCTGCAAAACCGCCCCCGCTGCACCGTTGGTCTGGCGCCTTCCTCCACGGTTTCCTCCACGTCGTGGGTCTTCATTTCCTTTCCTGGATTGGATCAGTTGCCAACTTTGCTATCAGAGACCCATCCAAACCAGGCAACTCTTCTTGTACGGTCCCACCAACACACAAATCTTCTCTTTCACTTTATTTCCAAGGCAATTAGGATTTGCCAGTTCCGGACAGACTTACTTCACTGGCGCACATGATCACTTCGACCTATGGCTTTTTGATAATTTCGATCAGACAAAAGCTGAGAGTGGTGCTCTAGCTGGTAAGTTTTTGTATTACAATTTTTTATATAATTTGTATTATTTGGTTTATATGTATTTATTGTGTGGGGTGATAGGGAAAGAGTCAAATTTTAGACAACTATTTTATTAGAATGGGACAATGGAAAGGGTTATTATGAGATAGGAAGTAGTGAGACAATGGAATACATCTCACTCGTTTGAGACTGCAAAAAGGGATGTCACGATCAGTCAATCGCGCAGAAACCACTCACTCCTCCGAATGCATGCTTACCATCACAATATTACCATTATGTCTGTTCTCTTTTCTTTCCCTTCCCTAAAGATTATGGACCAACTCTGCTCTTTCTGTGTGCATAAATATAAAAAATGGTAAAGTTAATGCACTCCTATCTGCTCATTATGGGGAACAGCAACCATATCTCAATTATTGAATACACATTTCATTTCTCATGCTAAATAAATCTTCCTCGCCAATTATTAGTCTAGTAACTAATTATCCTACTTGGAATAATATCCACTTCCATTCTCATCAACACCAAAAGTAACCATACAACACTATTTATTTTTCACACAACCTATTTTTGATATATATTATTGCCATCCTTATCCATAACACTCTTTCTCATAATTATCTCTCCGCACTTATCCATTTACAAATGATTACTTTATCTTGGATTCTGAATTGATAAATAATTTTATCATTTGTTGAAAAATAGGCTAAATTTAAGCGGAAAAAAAATGTTGGTCGTAAATTTAAGTACTCTAAATTTGGCTTGAAAAGTCGAAGTGTGGTGGAGAATGTAGTGGTAGTGTTTTGAGTTACAAGAAACGTATTTAGTTTTGGCGAGCATTGATAGAAATGGTTGAGTTAAACTTATTACAATAAGCATCAACTTGAGAAGCAGGTACTACCTTGTTTTCTTAATGTGACAATAAAATGTTTGAGCCTCTGAGATGATCTAATTTTTATCCACAGACAAATGTTTGATGATCACTTGATTGCATGGATGGTTTTTTACTGTATTTTCTACTCATTTCAAAATTGTGGATTGAGTTTTATTCTGCTTGTCACTTTCTGCAGGCAAATAAAGAGAAGACTTGTTTTGGTTGCCTTGGAAGTTCATGAGATAGCAGCCTTTGTGCTCACTTCTGCTAGGGCAATTACCAGGAAATGCTCTAATTATTACTTATCCGATGAATCTGTAGCCCTGTTTGCAGAACATGTTCCAAGCAGACCTAACTACATTGTTGGACAAATTGTGCATATCGAACACCAGATTGTGAAGGCGGCACCCCTCGACTTGAACATGACAGGACTGAAGAAGAAGAAAAAAAAAAAGGACATTACTGTCTCGGTTCAGGCTAAAAATAAAAAATGTTACTGCTTCGGTTAATTTTGAACTGAGGCAAAATCCTACCATTTTATGTCTCGGGAACCGAAATATAAAGTCTACCACTTTTTACCTCGCGTGAATATGTCTCAGTTGAGTAACTGATACCTATCAACGAAAATAACTACTGTCGTTTCCCCTAACTGCACTAGTATATATTACATATATAAAAGATAGGCTTAATACCTCTTTTTGACCCTCTTTATAAGGGAAATGTTCAAGTTCGTCCTACCTTTTTTAAAAAGTTCAATGTGGTCCCAAATTGTGAAAAAAGTGTCCAATTAAATCCTTTTTGGTCACGGCGTTAAATATTTAACGATGAAACTGCTCCTCTGGACTAAACTTGATGAGCTGTTCATTTTTTCTCTTACGTGGCATGGTGACGTGTCAATTTTGAATTTAAAAAAAAAATTGCTTGACACATCATCTTCTTCTTCCACCTCTGCCACTCCCAATAATTGCAATGGGTAGTGTTTTCAAATTCCCCAAACAGCCGTTTGAGAACATCTCATCCCAGAGCTTCCTCGCAGGACGCAGTAGATCCTCCTTACAACACGCTTCTATTATGTAATTATAAGACGAGACATTGGGTTGAAACCCTTTCTTCTTCATCTCCTGCAGAACAGTATAGCTTTCTCTCACTTTCCTAGCCCTGCACAAAAATGAAATCATTACATTGAAACCCTCCACATCTTTAAAGTAGTTTTGAGAATTCAAAACATGGAACGTCTCCAATAACTCATCAACCTTGCCATGCCTACACAGATTCCTACACAAATCATTAACAGTCAAAATAGTTGGGAACCTCTCTTTCTCAACCATGAAATTGAAAAACATTATAGCCACATTCCTCATTGATCGAAACCCTGCGATAACAACCCAATAAGCCATGAAATCGGGTTTTCAACCCCTACTCCTGAGATCACCCAACATCCACAAAGCCTCCGATACCTTAGAAGCTCGACACAATCCATAAACAGTCAAATTGCGATTTCGAAACCCAATACCTTAGAAGCCCCAAATTGCGATTTCGAAGACCTAACCCTAACTCAGAAATTTTAATCACTGCCACGTTCTCAGTTAATGAAAAATATTGTCACTGCCACGTTACCAAGGTAAATAACCACGTTGCACACATCAGTCCACGCTGTCAGCTGGATTGTTAAATATTTAACGCCGTGACCAAAAAGGATTTAATTGGATACTTTTTACACAACTTGGGACCACATTGAACTTTTTAAAAAAGGTAGGACGAAATTAAACATTTCCCTTATAAAGAAGGACAAAAAGAGGTATTAAGCCTAAAAGATATGACATTCTTATGCTTTTTAATTGATTAGATAAAAATCTTAATTGATTAGACTTATATTTCTGATTTAATTGATTAGATTATTATCTTAATTAATTAAATTATTATCTTAATTGATTAATATAACCATCTTTTACTTCGGAAATGTTCTGATATGTTTTAATTGATCAATATGACGAGATTCATGCAAATATGATCTAGCGTGCAATTTATACTTTTCTATACATAAAAATTGCATCTAACATTAACATTCTTCGTATATGATTTTAAAATACTCTTTACCAAACTTAGGAAAGCCCCTTTCAACATCAAATTATCCAAGTTATCAAATTACAAAAATTACAAAAATATAAAATTATAAAGTTATAAACTTATAAGATTACAAGAGTATAAGATTATAAGTGTATAAAAATATAAAACTATAATTATGAAACTATAAAACTATGAAAGTATGAAATTATAAAACTCTAAAATTATAAAAGTATAAAATTATAAAATTATAAAATTGCAAAACTATAAAACAATAATACTATAAAACTATAAAATTATCAAATTTACAAATTATTGAATTTTCGAATTTTCAAAATTTCAAATTTTTAAATTTTCAAAATTTCAAATTATCAATTTATAAAATTATAAAACTATATATTTAATGGTTTAAAATAAACAAAATATATTAAAGTCAAGATTAAGTAGGTTAGTGACCTAATTAGGCAGTACCACTTTAAAGTATCATCCCCTTTCCAAAAACATGTAAATACCATGAAATCTGACATTCAACAAACTTTTAATTATGCATCAGTCAATAAGCCTTCATGACTAAACCATGAGACGGAATTCAAACACATGCATTACAACATGGTTTCTACTCACATACACTAACATGGTGAGATTGTTGTTACAGAAAGGAATCTAATAAAGTGATATAGACTAAGCCAGGTGACATATGCATAGTCTTATACCAGTGAGACAATTTTGTAGATCTAAAACCATGACCTTTTTTGGTTCAGAATATGATCAATTATCATAGGTTTTGCAAAATAAGTGGCGCATCGTGTTTTGGTTGCAAACTAAGCATAACTGCAGGAGCATGCACATAAACAGGAGAAAGCTCGAATGAGAAATTCTGCAGAAACAATGACAACACAACCTTGGCTTCCAACAAGGCAAAGTTTTGGCCAATGCAAATTCTAGGACCCCATCCAAATGGGTAAAATACAACTTGGCCTTTTGTTGCCTTTGCAACCCCTTCAGAGAATCTTTCTGGTTTGAACTCCATCGCATCATTACCCCATATATCAACATCTTGGTGAAGTAAAAAAATTGGCAAGGTAACATTTACTCCTGCAGGTAGTGACAGGTTTCCAAGTTTCATATCCTTCTGGAGTCTGCGATTGTGGAAAACAGTGGGAGGGAATAACCTCAGAACTTCATACAGAATCATGGTCATCTACGGAAGAAACATTTTGGCACATGTTAGCATGAAATTCATTTTTAATAAAGATAATAAATGAAATCGTGTGATACATACAGTTTTGAGCTGACTTAACCCATCAATGTTTGGATTTTGTTTTCCAAAAACATGAAGAACTTCCTCCCTTGCTCGATTTTGCCATTCAGGATACCTACTTAACATGATCAATGTCCAAACCAGCAAAGATGAAGTCGTGTCTTGCCCTGCTAGGTAGAATAACTTGCACTCACCAATTACTTCTTCAATAGTCATTCCAACACTCTTACTGTTTCCATTTCCCTGGATTTCCATTTGATTTGATTCTAAAAGCATGCCTAATAAATCTTTATTGTTGGATTCACCCTTCTTCATGGCTTTCTCTCGTTTTTTTATGATATTCCCAATTGAATTTTTCATTTCTTTATCAACTGCTCTCATCTTCATTTTGGTAGGTGTCGGTAAATGCCTAGAAACATGTTGAATTAATAAATGTCAATTTCCTAGAAGTAACATTATTAGTTCTTGTATAAGTCAGGTATGCCTCATTTCTTGAATTTCAAAGATTTTTTGAAACATATATCAAATATTCCTTAGATCAAAATCTGTATGTAATTCATAATTATTTGTCATCATCACTATAGCAGTGATTTGGTGTATGGAGAGCTTAATCTCTGTCTACAATGTCTAGCTTTTAGGGTGATTCTCTAAGGTTCGAAGAACTTCATGGTGAGTTGAGTTTCAATAAAACTAAAACATGCATAATTTAGTAATCACATTTTACAACGAATCAATGTGGTATTACCGCAATATTGGTGTGTTATAATACTTTGCAGTCATGACAAGGTATCCCTGAATTCTGAGAAACTGAAATATCTTTTTTCCTTCTGCATAGCTGCTTCCGAAAGCCGTTCTAGAAATTACATCACGAGTCAAATTCTGAATAAAAGGCGAAACATCAATCTCACATTTTCCATCTGATGACAACATTCCCTTCCACTCGCTAATCACATCATGGCAACTTTGGGAAAATGCTGGTACCATGTTCTGCAAATATTTTAAAAGAGAACAATATTTTGTCTCAAAAGTCTTCATATCCAAACAACAAGGATACTGGTTAAATTCATTATAAAAGTATACATACTTTTTGTACATCTCGATTAATAATTAGGTAATGCTGTGAAAAGATTGTTTATTTATAAATTAAAGTAATAAACATACTTTCAATTTTTCCAAGTGGAATGCAGGGTTGATAATCTTTCTATGTTGAGCCCACTTATCACCCTCGGAATTTATCAGACCACTGACCAAGAACTTGGCAATGCCACTTATCTTTTGTTTCTGGAAATCATGAATGTTATTGAAGACTTCTTTGATTTGATTTGGATCAGTGATGATGACCTTTGGTGTTGTGCCTTCCCAAAAAAACGAATTCTTACCTGCACATAATTCACTTATCAGCAATTGCTAAAACGGCTTTGCTTTAACAACTTAAGATCCAAAAATTTTATTTCGCGAGGAGAGGAGAATAATGGTATAACTAATAAATTTAAAGGAGGAATATCTCTGGTTTTGTTTTAGAAATTTTAAAAACTAAAATAAAAAAAATGTTGTAGCAAGAACATTGAATGATTCAGGAAGAATCACCGAAAAACATCACTTTCATGCCCAAACTCTGTAGACCTAACATTTATGTATAGCTACAAATTTTGAGGAGGTAGGAAAAGTGAACCGTATTTGGCAACAGTGTTGTTAGGCCCCAAGGACAAGCGAGGAGCAACATCGTTGGAGACAATAAAAGATTGCGATTGAGGGTTGTTTTGTGGAGCAGGGTTTTGGTTGGAGGTGAAAAGTAGGGAGTATGGGTCACCACGAAGACCTTGTGCTCTCAGAAGTTTCTCGAACCTCTTAGGCCTAAGCCACAGCGTGTACACCATCTTCACCGCCCATAACGGAATCACACCAACGATCAAGCTCACCAGACACACTATTGCTGTTGAGGAAGAAAATGAAAATTGCTCCATTAAGTCAGAAGGGCTAAGGTACAGAGTAATCATAAACGTAGACACTTAGACTACTGTATCACATATATTTATAGTACAAAATTCGTGTCTTAATTTACTTATTTGTCTCAGTTTAATTATTAAAAATCAGTGCCACGTGATTTTCATGGGCGTGTCTTTAACGATTAAAGATCACTTGCTCATGATTATGCATGTCTATAAGATGCGTGTCTATAAGACAGGTCATACACGTATACATGTCGTGTATAGACCTATAGATGTACACTTGTATATGATATACATTGCGTCTTAAGTTAATTATAAAAATATAAATGGTGGATCCCATCTTTACCAGTTTAATTATAAAAATACTTAATTAAATTTTCATTTTTTTTCTAAAATTTAGCTATTTTACTTATATTATTAAATTTATAAAAGTTCTCAACCTTTCAACGTGAAACACAGTGTTTTTATATTATTAAATTTATAAAATTTAATATTATTTTGATTCTGTATTAGTTAGTTTTATTTAAAATAATTTTCATATGTTTTGGCGTTCGAAATAGTTTATTCTTTTACAAAAATTGTTTAATTTGATATTTTTGTTGATAACGTTTAACTAGTCTAAGGTTCACTTTAGTTAATATTTAATAAGTTAATTATTTTTAAATATAAAATAAGATGTGACGTGATAATTACCATTAGTGATAAATGTTAATTATTAATTATTTTTAAATTTTAATCAATGTATTATAGTTAAATCTTAATTAATTTTTTTTAAATGTTTGATTTTCTTTCAAGAACCCTAATCATTTTTGTTTTCTTCACCTTTAGGTTCTTTCTCGCGGACAAACTCTTATGCTGGGAGGGGCAACAAGAGCCTACATTATCTAGTGTCTTCACGAAGACAAAGAATGGGAGAGGCTTTGTGATTCGTTTTAGGGCTCTGAATTAGGGTTCTATTTTTGGGTTTCTGATCCACGACTTTGGGATTTCAGTGTTTCGCTTTTGAATTGGGGTCTTTGTTCTTGTTTTCCAGATTTTCAAATTGGATTTTGGGGTTCCTATTCTCACAGTTTAATCTTGCGTTTTGGGAATTTCTCACAATTTTGGGCTCTCATTGGTGGTTGCTAATCGTGTTTTGGGTGGTCTTTGGTTCCTTTAAAATAGTCCTCACATTTTTTTGTTCAAAATGGTAGTAAAAATTGTTCAATTTAATCTTTTTTGTTGATGGTGTTTAAATCGCTAACAGCATAATGTTCGCCTTAGCCAATATTCAATGAGGTGTCTATTTTTAAATATATAGCAAGATGTAACGTGACAATTACCATTAGTGTTAAATATTAATTTTTAATTATTTCTAGGCTTAAATGCTTACTTCATCCCAATGTTAAGAGGTGAATTTCTATTTAGTACCCGGTTTTAAAAATGTAGACATTGGATCCCTATGTTATGAAAAGTATATGAACAAGGTCCACAAAGAAAGAACAAGTTCAACAAATCATCAAAGAAAACACTGAACAAGAGAGAGAAAGAGTTGGACAACAGAAGAGAGAAGAGAAAAAGTACGGTCACATCAGCATGGATTTAACGTCGTTGCTGTCAACTTAATAGACATGACCTTATTCATACACTTTTCATAAAATAGGGACTCGATATCTTCATTTTTAAAACCGGGTACTAAACAGAAATTCACATCTTAACATGAGGACGAAATAAGCATTTAAGCCTTATTTCTAAATCATAATTGGGTGTATTACAATTAAACCCTAATTAATTTCTCCAAATGCCTAATTTCCTTTCAAGAATCCTAAATATTTTCATTTTTCCCACCTTTAAGTTCTTTCTTGTGGACAAACCCTTATGCTTGGAGGGGTGACGAGGGCCTACATCATCTTGCGTCTTCGTGGTGGCAAAGAATGAGAGGGGCTTCATGGTTCGTTTTAGGGCTCCAAATTGGGGTTCTATTTTTGAGTTTCTGATCTCGCGACTTTGGGAATCTGAATTATGGATTTCAGTGTTTCATTTTCGAATCAGGGTCTCTATTCTTGTTTTCTAGATTTTCGAATTATGTTTTGGGGTCTTTTTTTTATCTTGCGTTTTGGGAATTTCTTAGGGTTTTGTTTTCTCGCAATTCTGGGTTCTCATTTATGGTTGCTAATAGTGTTTTGGGTGGTCTCTAGTTTGTCTATGCAGCTTGGCGGTGCGCGACGGAGAAGATGCAGGTTATGGCGTGATTTTGGGTCCGCAGGTGTTCTGGTTCGTTTGTGTCACGATGGATGGCAATACACTACAATAAAATCGCGTATTACCGAGGGCCTTTTGCCCTTCGGTAATGCCTCCGATGCCTCTTCATATCCGAACCACATCTTCATTTAGCCATTCTCTGGAGAGATCCATTCGCATACATTTCTTTTTCTCTCGAACCTTCGCTTGTCTCCGATCCATATTTCGAGCTCCTCCGCCTCATATCTTAATCCGCCAGCCATGGTTAGTCTCTAGATCTTCATTCTCTTGTACATTTCTCCCTTACCTCAGCCTAATCCACCAAAGAATCCATTTTTCATCGATTAAACCTATCCTCATCGTTCTATCTTCACTTTTGCCCGATTAAAACCTCTGTTCGTTCCATTCCATCAATTCAATCGTTGAATCCTTTCTCTCCACCGATCAAAATGTCCCAAATCTCCAACCATAGAATGTACACCGATCAAACCATTCAATCTAGGGTTTGCCTCCATTTTCCGTCATTCGTTGTTCTTCTTCTTCGATTAGCTCGATCTGTGCCAATTTCCATGATTCCTCGTTGATCCACCTCGATCTGGAGCTATCAAGTGGTATTCAGAGCCTAGGTTAGGCTCGTCTACACGGAGCTAAGTATTTTCTTTGCCTTTCCATGTTGTCTTCGATTAATTGTCTTGATCAGTTTTGGTCTTGTATTGAAACTTTAGCACATGGATTGAAAAATACAATTTTTTTTCTTATTATTGTCAATACCTTGTATGAACTGTCTGTTGTGCTCATGTGAAAAGAATAAGTTTCTGTCATAGATTGCTTTACATTATTTTATGCTTTTTGATATTTATGTTCAATTCTAGTAGTGGCCATGGAAAGGCTTTTGATATGAAAAATGATAGAGAAAAAACAAGAGGGCGTGGTGGTGGGAGTGGCTCAAGAAAGGACAAAATTGACGCTCTTAGTAGGCTCCTGTAAGCATTACTTCTCTCTAATGATTTTATTTTTCATAAACATTGCCTTTATTTCCTTCCTTCATGGTGGCCAAATATCAGTTGTTGTGTTTTGTTTTTTGTATGAAATATCCAGTGGCATTGTTATTCTATTTCTGTGTAGAAAGAAGTTTGGGAAAAATACGCTCAATTTACTATTTGAGAATCCCTGCATGACAAATATGATACATCAGCTTCCCTGTCTATTTGAATACAAAATAAAAATCCTTACATATATATACACGAACAAAAATATAACAAACTTTAATTGTTCAAATATAAAAAATCCTAGGAAGCAATTGGGATTTAACCTCTGTTATTAGATAGTCTAAAGATATAGACCTATGTTATTATGCATATAATTTCCAGTTAAAATTTTCTTTTACCATTGTCATGTTAAGATGCCAATGAAAAACTCAACAATGCTTACAGTCTTGTGCTGTATTCTCTTTCCTTTGTCAACTTCCTGAGTTTTTTGTTTGCATAATATCTTATTAACATATTTTAGTAATTACCTTAATTAATCATCATTTACCCAGTGTGAATATGTCTTAACTGTAATAAGATAATGTTGTCTATGTATATGTAAACCAAGATTATTTTAGTCATGGGATCAAGATGATCTGGGTGTACATAATAAAAATTGAATGCATCGAATCTTGAATGTTTCTAAATTCTAGATATTGCTTCCTTCATTGTTTTCCAATTCAATATTTCATACTTTTATATTTCAATTTCCATTTTCTGAAATCTTTTCCCCAATCCTCTAGTTCTATTAATTTTCATATTACTTTTAGATGACGTGTATATTATCCCTAGTTTCAATTGTACTTTAGTTTTCCATTTTTCGTTAATTTCCAGTTTTAGTAATTACTAGGATTTTTGGTTTTCTGTCATTTCAACCAATTCCATTTAGTTTTACTTTCCATTTGCATTATAATTTAGTTTACTTATTAATTGTATTATATTTGATTGAAAATACTCAACTATAGTATAGAAAATGGATTCTACTGTTATACTAAAAAGCCAATATTTAAAAAATCAAATTCTTTTTTTTTATGCATCACTTAGTTTCAAGTTCTTTGCAAATGATGAAATTTGGAGGAAGGATTGGTGTTCAATACTTGGATGTTGGTTCTTGGTCAACTACTGCAGTAGCATTAATTCATGCATTTTTTAGCTAGATTGAGGTTCACCTGAATTCATCAGATTGATTAGAAGTTGTTGGACCAACTTTAGGTGTTAGGAATTGGCAGATTTTGGAGTCTGGTGCAGCAACTTGTTTCTGGAAGGAGGCTGGTGTGTACCACTTTTATCGAAGTTTGCTTCATGATGCCGCCTGAACTTGGATAGTCTTTATATTTATAGTTTTAGTATTAGTTCTTGTTTATATTTTCTCTTCCATTGTCTGAGTTGTTATCTTATTTAGAAGTAGAATTTAGATGTTTTTCCTATGTATTGAGGTGTAAGAATTTGTAGTGTTGTGGCAACAAGTATCTTATGTAAAAGACTACAAACATATTATGCAATATCATTTAATATTTCCTTTTCAACTGTTCTTATCCAGTAGAAATATTAGTGGTTAGTTTGACTTGATGTCATGAAAAATTTCATAATTTAAATTAGTGGAATGAAACTAGGGCCTCTGCCCTTCATAGAAATAGTGGGATTATCAAAGGGTGGAAGCCCTCAGTAAATGTTAGCAACAAGGGATTTACCGAGGGCTCTTTGGCCGTCGATAAGCCGTCTGTAATTATCTTTTACCGACAGTTTTAGGTTGTTTCCGAGGGCTCCTGACCTTCGGTAATGCCCTTCTTTTTTGTAGTGATAGAAGTAGAGCTTTCTTCGTTCTGACCTTACGGTGACTCTCTCTATTACAAGAAAAAGAACAAAAAATTTAATAAATAAAAAAGGCTTAATACTTGTTTTGGTCCCTCGATTTCTTAGGTGTGTTCGAATTGGTCCTACCTTTACTGAAAAGTTCACAAACGTCCCATATTTTGTAAAAACAGTTCACATTAGTCCTTTTTTCTTACGGCGTTAAAAACACTAATGACAAAGTTGTTCCCCTAGCGAAAACTGAATGACTTGTACACTTATTCAACACGTGACACACTGAGTTGAAATGACTTGGCAACATGTGTGGAATTGTTAAAATTGAAGTAATTGGTTAAAAGCAAATGGTTAAGGTTCGTGCAAGTTCATCCCTGAAGTGAGAAAAGTTGTTCTTCCAAAAGTTAAAAGCAAAGGGTTAGGGTTATGAATGGTTTCTTCACAAAGTTGTTCTTCTTGTTCGAAGTCATGGGACAAATGATTTTCGCATTCCTCACATGGTGGTGGTTCGAAAAGAGATGTGATATTTATTTACAACTGTAGTGATATTGATGTAACCAAAGTTGTGAGAACTGCAAAGAATGCTGACAGACAATTTTGGGGATGTCGTCATTACAAAGTTTTATGAATACCCTAGTCACTTTATGTGTTGATACATTCCCTGACTTTGAACCAATTTTGGTGCTTAATTTAGTGAATAATAGGGTGGATCTTCAATTGGGATGTCGTGTAACCTTTTCAAGTGGTGTTCTAAAGACAATGCTGATGAAAGAGATGGTACAATTGTCAGGCAAAGAAGGAGGAAATGTGATCTGAAAAATTTAGTCAAAGAATTGTAGAAAATGATAAAGTTGTTAATTGGAGTTGTGTGTTCTTATTGCGTTGAACATTGTTAAATTGTGGTTGTATTTAGGTTGATGTTGGTAGGTGGGCAATGTGATTGTATGTTTTTTTCATGTAATGTTAAGGAAAATGTGAAGGTGAATGTTTAGGTTGAGGTGTTTAGCTTCATGTTTTGTTCATGTAAGGGATGATGTATGAGTGTCTGTTGTAATGAGTTCAAATGAATAATCTGGTTTCATGTGAGATTGTTCGTTTTAGTCCCCTTTTAGTTTAGAAATGTGAAATGTGGTGCCCGTTATGATTAAAAAAGGTACAATGTGGTCCCTATTGTATATGTTTATGATACATATGAAAATACCTAATAAAATATAGTAATAAAAGTGTTAATATAAGATGACCACATAATAACATAATATCAGTACATTTAATGTAAGTGCTTAAAAAAGTACATATACACCAACAAAGTACTTAATTGAAGTTGATCAAACATACATCACCATCAAAGTACATAATTAAAGTGCTTAATAGTACAAAATACATCCAAATTTTGTCAATGAAAGTAAATAAATTGACATCTAAGGAGCTTTTCTTCTAACATCTAACTTTTTCCTTCTCATTGGTGGAGTTAAATCTAGATAGATTCTTGAGTTGGTTGTGGTGGGTGAGGGGATTGAGGACATGTTGCCTGTGATGTTAGAGGGGATTGGGGAGGACATTGGGGACTTGGTGGTTGTGATGGAACAAGGGATTGGGTACTTGGTGGTAACTCTGATGGTACAAGGGGTTGGGTAGTTTATGGCTATGATGGTTCTGTTGGTTTTATGATGGGTTGGGTAGTTTGTGGCTGTGATGATTTTGTTGGTTCTATGATGTTTGAACGTAAAGGGCACTGTTTTTTGTTGCGAACCACTTGACGACAGATGCTACATTTCTTTCTGTGGCCATCAACACTCATTTGGGTCTCAATCTTAGTTAGCTCTCATGCCTCAAACTTTCTTTTTTTTTCTTGAGAAGAAATATAAGTTTTACCTCTGTTCTTTCATTAAGTCGATAGTAAACAAAAGTAGTCCAATGATATTTATTTATTCCATCTAGAGCCATCACATGTCATTTCATATCTTGTACACGCACCATCGTCTCTTTGTTACCACACTTCTTGCCGACCATATCTCCATTTATGATTAAGTGCTTTCAAGATGTAATTTATTTGAACATCAAAACTGATTGCAAACTTTGCCTTCAAAACAAATTTTAATCAAAATTAACAACAATTACCTAAAAATTGAATTGTAAATTGAAAATTTACATTACTTACTTGAATGGTATTTTGAATTATGTCTTCTTTGTACTCTTTAGGAATCTTCTTCCAAGTAGAATAGCAAATAGGGAATGCTTTGAAGTTTCTAGCAATACTCCTCAAGAACCAATTCAACAATGCTCCACCATCCCTAATTGGTTGCTCTCATCATTCCAACATACAACAATCATTTCATTCTGAGAAAAATTCCAAATATCATTTGTTTTTAAGTGTTTACTTGTCATCTTGCATTGGTCATCTAGAAGAAATCAAAATTGTGTCAAACAACTTCAGCAATAAATATTAATATCACATATAATGCAAACATTTATATGTGTAGAGTGTCTTATACCAATGACATCAACCAACTATGATCTCTTGTATGTTGTTGGTCTTTCTTTTTGCACTTCCAAAATGTCCTCATTTTCATCTTCTGCATGTTCAGATTGTACATGTGAAGTTCTTCCGAGGTGGTGAATGAAGAGTAGCTTCATTTAGGGTTGCACATATGTATGGAAATATAGAGGAATATTAAACAAATATGAACAAGAGTTTCTAATCATAATGGAATAATGGATTGGCAATCATCTAAGGAACATAATTCATACATCACTAGGTTTGTGGTTTTGGGATTGAGAATGAGGACTAGAGATTAACTGCCACCATGCTAGAAACATTGGAAGCAAAATCATAGGAAGCAGAAATAGAGGTATAAAAGAGGTCAAAGTCATTTGAACTAACGAGGTTCTTGGGTTTGAGTTCTGTATAGAGAAACCAACCACATTATGTTTAAGTTTATATGAGTATAGTGTAATGAATCTCATGTATCGTTATAGTACATTAATGTACAGTTAGTTAGTTTGGTAGTGTTTAGTCACTAATTCACATTTCAGCACTTTATACTAATTCTAATATGCTTTTATTTTCACCAATGCATTTTAATAATTTGATACTTGATCCAAACATTTGATTCCAATTCAGTTTCAGATTTCTCAAATTTCTAGTTTGGTTGTTAAGTTCATTGCCTATCGCGCCACTGAATCTAACTTTTTTAATGTTTAATTATGATTTTTCTTGATTAATTTCAATTCCAAGCATTGTTTCATGATTCATGTTTCTGAACTCAATTATTATAGGTTTGATTCTTAGTTTTTAGTTCTTACTAGTTGAGTAAGTACTCAATTACTAGTTCTTACTTACTAGTTCTTAAAATTTATATTGCCAATTCACATGGATTATAGAAAAAATATTAAGTTAATTTATAAGAAATTTGAAATCCTGTGACGGGATAGTAGGAAATATGGAGACATATCAATAACTCTTGCTTTATGGATACAAAATTCTGCTATGTATTAAAGAAGTTGAAGACACTGAACTTAGCTGACAATAATTTTGACAAGGGAATATTCAAGTCCTTAGTTGCTTTCCCCACTATCAAAGCTTTGAGCTAGGTATGTTCATACTTGGTTGCCCTACGATATTTCATTCTTCAACTTTGATTTTTGCGTTTGAAATATCAATAATGAGTATTTTTGGTAAATAATCTCTTTTATTCTTTGTTGAAGTTTTGTCTAATCTAAGCAAAGTGGAAGTTCTTCACCTACCTAACGCACATATCAATGGAATTTTACCAAATCATGGTGAGCATGTATCATTTGTCATTCTTTTTGTCCTTGTTCCAAAATCTAGTATATACATTAGTAGCATAAACTTTAAGTGTATTATTATTATAAGAGTTTAATAACTATACTTATCAATCAATTAAAAATCACTCTCATGACTTTAAGGTAGTTGTAAAAATGAATAATCTGAGAGGAACTTTCCATGCATGCCTTGACAACTTGACATCATTTCCCTATCTTGATGTCTCCTTCAACTACTTAAGTGGGAATGTGACACCCTTTCTTGCTTAACTAACATCTAGCGAATTTCTTAACATTTCATTCAATAACTTTGAGGATATATTCTCATTCTAATCAAACTTACGGTTGAGTTAAACTTACCAGCAACAATTCCAACTTTCCTTTCAAATCAAACTAAAATTCCCATCAAACTATCTTCCAACCACTCAAACTGCATTATACATATTCACCATTCATCACAAATAATTAAAACATTATTTTCATATTGATTTGAGCTATTTCTTCATTGTTGCATACCATGAACACTGTCACAGGTTGTGCAAATCTGCATATCTGCTTTCACTCTTTTATTTTTCTTGCATGAGTTTCTTTTGTCATTCTAGACTAGTTATTGTTGTTTATATACTCTCCCACTCATTGCATTGTTTTCTTGGAAAAATCTACACAAAATACCTACCTAAATACCGATTTTCTTGGATTGACACTCGGTCTATCGTACACTACATTTATAGTGCCATTACCTTAACACCTTTGGAGGAAGGTTTTTTAGCTTATTAACAACGACATCATCACCAATTGTACTCTCTTTTTTGTCTTCCATCTTGATCTCTTACATTTCTTACAAAAAAAAATTATCTTTGTCTTCTCCATCATACAACATACAATCATTCAGACAAGCATAAATTTTGGTGTAATTAAAACCAAGCTTGTTAATGACCTTTTTGGCTTCATAGAATAAATGTGGAATTTTAGTATGTTCAAATGCATTTGCTAGCAACTATAGTATCATCGACATTGCTTTTTCACTTATTCTGTATAGACATTTGATGTGATACAACTTCACCAAGAATGAAAGTTTCTAATATTTATGACATCCTTCATATAAACTTTGTTGTCCATCTTGCATTAAGTCAACAAAATCTGTACCATCATGACTCCTAGTATGACTTCACTCTGCACCCAAATCGTCATCATCGACCATGTCATTGTTAGAGCAATGATACATAAATACATCATTAACCATTTCACACATGTTATTAGTAATTGGAACTCTTGCATCATTTTATTCGGCCATGACTCCTATTTCATCCTTTACTCTTATCTCCTCTTGTAGAAGTCACATTGTCTATTCTTTTGGAAAATATTTAACATTTAAGCGCTCATATACTACTTCACGACATTGCCATTTCTTAAAATTGAATTTTTGACATGGACATATTATCTTTCTCCTAACATCACTACTGAATGCAAAGTCAAAGAAGGTATTCAATCCTCCCATATATTGACTTGTATTTTGAGGCATGTCTATCCATGATTTTTCCAATAAAACGAGCTCTACTCATGACAAAAGGATTGGAAGATTAAAATAGACCATATCCAACGAAGTTAACTACATAAGAAGAACTTACTAAATTGGTTATAAAACTAAGTCCTATACCAACTTTGTATAAATTTGAAAAGTGAAATAGTCCCACTTGTTAATGGGATCGAAGAATTGAATACTAAGTAGTTACCCTACTTAGTTATACAATTATTGACGGGAGGAATGTAATACTAAGTAGTAGACCTACTTAGTGTTACAATTAAACATTAAACAAATAAAACACTAAGTAGATACGTACTTAATTATCAAATTTAATTGATTTTAAAGAACCTCAACAAAACATTATTTAAAAGATTTAAAAGACTAAGTTAAGATTTAAAAGACTAAGTTGTATAATAATCATAATTTTTTTACTTATATAGACAAAACCAAGGTCCTATAAGTTATTTTTTTCCACTTCAATAATTAACTTGTTCATTCGAAACAAAAAGTTTGATTAATAAATGTAACACCTAGCGTTAAAACTTATATGACAGTTCACATTTATTCTAACAAGTATAATCAATAAGTACTCAAAATTCATAATAAACTAGATATAGTTTTATCCTAAAAAAAATTTATAAACTCCCTGTTACTTCCACAAGATGAATGTCTTTGATCTTGTACTCAAAGGAGACTTGGGCTCATTTGCATCACCAGCTTGCTGAAATGATAAAAAAATAATTATAATTATACTCATACAATTTTGCAGGAAAGAAACAAAAAAAATGAATTTGTTAAGATAACCAATGGGAAAGTACAATTTTACAAAGTACTATAGTTTGTTTCGGACTGCATCTACTGGTAAACACACACACACAATATATATATATATATATATATATATATATATATATATATATATATATATATATATATATATATACTGTATAATAGTGAGGTTTTATATATCAGACCAGAAAGTTTGCTAACTATTTTAAATGACGTATGGTAAATCAAATTGTTTAGAAGTTCCTTGTTGAAATACAAATAAAGTAAAAAGAGAAGAAGAAATGTTATACTACCATTTACTGTCCCGAATATGAGGAACTGATTATCTACAACGTAGAGGCGTTATGATTTTTTTCTCTAATTTTCAATCCAAAAAGCTCTTTAATATATAATAGTAAAAACTAGGGACCTGGTTTGATGTTTGAACAAGCACATTAATCTCCTAACATTAATTGTACAACCAATACTATTTATGTTTGACTCAGTTAACATCATTCACCAATGATGCCTTTGTATCATTTAATGAGATTGCAACTATTTTCGAATCAAGTTCCCCTTCATCAATCATGGCTAATGCACCCAAGGGTTTGACCTTCAAAACCTCACATATTTTCCTCTCTTTCACCAATCTCAACAACATCAACTGCAAAATTACAATGATTTCAGACATATTGTGTTGTATTCATAATATAACATTATGGTAGGGAGGGAAGTCTACAATCTGTATTAATGGAATACCTGGATCGTTATCTCCCAGTTCTCCTTCAACTTTAGAGTTTGCAAAAGATGGATTTTCCCATGTTTGTGGAAGTAAGCCATAGTTCCAATGTATATTGTAGCTGGAGAACATGAATAAGATGTGTTTAAGAATAGGCTAAATATGAAACCAAATCAGTCTAGCTAGATCAACCAGACACAGTAAAAGAAGTCAAGGATGTGTTAAATGAGAGATGCAAAATGCTTCAACTGTTAAGGATAAAAAATTAACATGAAAATGGCATTTAAGAAGGAAGGGTAACTATCAAAGGTCAGCAATGGGTATTGAACCCTGAAAGTAGTAGATTTATGGTAGTAAATAGACAACACTAAAGAAGAAATATCACACCACATTTATCTCAACAATAAGGCAATAAAATAATATAGAGAATAGATTTACGTTAAAAGTGAACTGCCAATAACAAATAATGTAATTTAGAATAAGAAAGGAACAACATGAGCTCAGAAATTGTATCTCACGGGTAATATCAAAGCTTTCCCTTTTCTGTATCTTGTTTTATCGGAGTGAAAGCTTCATCAGTTGCAACCTCCGTCTTTGCACTGGATTCTTTAAGAATCTCAACAATGAAGTTGAAGATATCATCACCCGATGGCAATGGAATAGAGAAACCTAAATATTTTGCAAATTACATTTTAGATACAAGTAACAGAATCATAACAGGTAGCCCACATGGCAGAAAACTCATTCTTTGAACTTTACTTCCATTTCCTAGTTGAAAAGCTCAATATCTCATTAATAGTAATTCTTATTACATAGCTACACGGTAATTAGCTTCCATCATATTAAGCAAATATAAATCATGATGAATCCTCATAAAACATTACAATTTGGCTCCTGCTCAACATTTCTTTCATAAAAGCAGAGGAAATGTAGTAACAATAAGTAAACACATACAGATGTGTAAAACAGAATATCTCATTTAGCTAGTGAAGCATAAGAATATTCAAAACTATTCAACATCAGCCAAAACAAAGACTATCCTAAACAACTTACCAAGCTATTGATCCATAACAGAAAACACAAATATTAAACCAGAGCATGTTCTATTGGTAAGTTTCCTCTCTTTCGTCATCGGTGAGGAGTTCAAAGAATCCAGATGTGTGGGGAAGGGGAAAAGGATTAGCACGGTGGTATTGGCGGGGGATTCTGGGATGGAGCCGAAGCGGCAGCGATCGTCGGCGACCTCGTCGGCTAGACTCGTCTCGTTGAGAAGGCGTGGCAGCAGAGATGAAGCGGGTTAAGGAAGTCCACGTTGCAGAACTTTGGAACGATGAGCTGGTTCTTGGGGTTTGGCGTTTTGATCGGGGCAAAAGTTCTTTTAGGTTTTGATTTGGGGAGAGTTTTAATGAGTGTAAAATCATGGAGGGAAACGAAAAGTATTGAAGAAAAGGAAAAGGTAAAAAGAAAAAATAATTATAATTTATGTAAGATATAAAACTCTCTTAAAAAGAATTTAAACCCCTCTACTGTTAGCACTTAAACAATTCACTAAAATCCTTTTAAATTATGTTAGTTTGTGGGAGTTTTTTAAAACCCTTCAAAATAACCCTCAGATAATAGTTTTTTTTAGTGTATAACATTATATACAAATTAATTTTTGTTTGAATTTAGAAAAAGATAAAATTATTTAATTTAAAAAAAATTAAGAATAAATTGAGAAAAAATAAAACACTAAGAATTAAATTGAAATTAACGTAATGATACGTGATATTAACGGGGTCATGTCACATCTTAATTGTCACATAAAGTATGTCACTCGATAATTTTTTTTATTTTTATAAAAATATTAAAAAATAAAAATAATTAAAAAAATATTTTAATAAAAATATCAACCGTGACACCTTTAATTGTCTTTAAATGTCTTAGTGTAAAACTAAGGAAACTTAATTACTTTAATTTTTCAAAAAAAAAATATGGATTCAATTAAAAAAAACAAAAGATCTATTTAAAAAAATCATAAAAAAAAACCAAATGTATGATTACACCTTATAAATAATTCATACAAAAATTAAAAGTAAATAATTTAATTATCGTATGTATATATATATGCAATTTTAAAAGTTTGGGACCACATTATCCCAGCTCCTATAATCATCCGGTCCTCTCATCTATATATACGTATGAGACCACCCAATGTTAAACATTCGCAGTTGCAGACATAAGCGAGCCTTGAACAAAATGACTCTTGTGAACCCAACGTTACTCAATTCCTCTTTTACTCCACATCTCACTTTTCCCAAACCTCTGAAACCAGTAGCTCCTAATCTTCTCCAACGTAGGATAATCTTCCCTCGCTACAACGCAATCACCGCAAACGTTAAAGTTTCTGAAAGAAAATCAGCAAACTACCAACCCAACCTCTGGACTTACGACTTTCTGCAGTCCTTGAAGCATGCCTACGCTGTAATTAGTTAAAGCATCATAATTATCATATACACTGTTCCTATTCTAAACTTTTTCTTACACACGTATACGTGATTCGTTCTTTGTATAACATTTTCAGGATATAAGATACGAGGACAGGGCCAAGATGTTGCAGGAGGAAGTGAGGAGAATGATAAAGGATGAAAGTTCAGACATATGGCTCAAACTTGAACTCATTAACGATGTGAAACGATTGGGTCTGAGTTACCATTATGACAAGGAGATAGGTGAAGCCCTTCTTCGGTGTCACTCTTCTGCAGGATTCAGTAGCACATTCGTTAACAGAAGTTTGCATGAAACTGCTTTGTGCTTTAGGCTTCTCAGAGAATATGGCCATGATGTCTCAGCAGGTATAACTAACGTTATATAACATTTTATTATAAGCAAAATAATTTTTTTTTCTAAACAATTATTTATAATATTATTTTGTTTGTAAAATATCTGAAAACTACCAATAAACCTAACAAATAAGCACTAATTATGTTTTGCATTGTTTCCTAATAAAGAAAGAACACTACATCTATATATACTTTCATTATGTTTTAATTATTTGATAAAAAATAGAAACCGAAAAAAGAAAGTTGTGAGGTAATTAAATGAAATTTTCAACTGTTATCTGTAGGAAAAAGAAGTGTGAACAAAAGTGGGTTGATAAAAAATAAATAAAACTTTATCATCTTACTTTAACAAATATTGTCATCGTATCAGACAAAAAGCAAAACACAGTACACACGTACAACATAAAGAAAACGAGCTGTTGATGAACACCATTACAGGCCTTAACATCATAAATATATGTGTTTAAACTCTGCTATATTGTCATGTGGAGCTGGGCACCACCATGTTGGATATTCAAGTGTAAGCTTACATTGAATAAAAATGAGAAAGTATAACAATATAATATATTTGTTATATAGTTGACTAAGATGTTATTAGTGTTTGTGTAACCCACACGGATAACTTTCTCCTCCATAGATCCAACAATAGTATCAGAATCAAGTCGATGGTTTCCAAATGTGAGATAAGAAAATAGAGCAGCATATAAAGATAAAAGACCTATTATCTTAAGATTTTGAATAAAAAATAGTATTGATCACTTATATATAATAGTTATCCAACCGACATTTCAAATAACAGCCTATGCTGCCTCACTAGTTTCGAACAAGACTATGCCTAATAGATAGATAAACAAATAAGTTTTATTAATATATATATATATATATATATATATATATATATATATATATATATATATATATATAATTATATTTTAAATTCTTTATCAGTATTTTGAATATATTTATAAATTTAATTAGAATACCAAGTAATTGCAGTGTCCATGGTATATAAAGTATTACATGTTTTTGTTTATTTATTTTAAGTATAAGTTGAACATTTTGGTTTCTTTTATCAAATATAAGTGGCCTGTCTAGGTACTATAGCTTCACGTGTGTACTTATTTGATCATGTAGATATATTTGAGAGGTTTAAGGAGGAGAATGGTAATTTCAAGGCAAGCCTTGTGAGCGATGTGAAGGGAATGCTGAGTCTGTACGAGGCATCGTTTCTTGGATACGAAGGAGAGAAGATTTTGGATGAGGCCATGGTCTTCTCTAGCTTCCATCTTAGGGTTGCCCTCAACGAAGGTAAAGGCAGTAACATGCTTTTGGAACAAGTGAATCATGCATTGGAGCTTCCACTCCATCACAGAATTCAAAGGCTGGAAGCAAGGTGGTCCATTGAATCTTATGCTAAAAGAACAGACTCAAATCGATTTCTGCTTGAAGCAGCAAAGCTTGATTTCAATATTGTGCAGTCAACAATGCAAAACGATCTCCAACAAATGTCAAGGTGAGTCTGTGTTGGAAAAACGTATCAGTATTTAAATATCAAAGGATAAAAATTGGATGCAACATCATACTGAGATAAAATACTAATTTTAGTCCTATAATATTTAACACAACATTAACTGAACTAGCAGTGTTGTGTCTTTTTCCATTAACTAAAAGAATGCCTGCTGCAACCGTAAATGTTGAAAGTAAAAATCTACCAGACAAACAAATTCTGGTAAAAAAACTATACATGTCTTCCAAAAAGTCATGATTATGTGATTCCGCGCTTCAATTTTTCAATCAATTACGTATTCTTTCATTGTTTTAATTATATGAGAAAATAGAAAAGGACAAAGAGAAGGAAAATGGTGGGGAAGTTATTAAATGAAATTTTCAAGTATTATCTCGGGGAAAGAGACGTACGTGTGCACAAAAGTGGGGAGAAAGAAAAAAATAAAAGGTTAATTAAACAAAATGAAAAAGGAAATAATATTTTCTGTTAACTAGACAATTATTCCCTTAAAAAAAAATAAAAGGTTACAGTTTTATGATGTTCCTTTTCTATTACATCTTTAGAGATACCTCATTTTTCTTGATTACATCGTGATGAAGGTGGTGGAGGGGAATGGGACTGGCCTCAAAGTTAAGCTTCAGCCGAGACAGACTTATGGAATGTTTCTTTTGGACTGTTGGAATGGTCTTCGAGCCTCAGTTCAGTGATCTCCGTAAAGGCTTAACAAAAGTTACTTCCTTAATAACTACAATCGATGACGTTTATGATGTCTATGGCACCTTAGAAGAATTAGAACTTTTCACTGCAGCTGTGGAAAGGTAGCTTACGTAAAAAAAAAGAAAAAAACTTCAATCACGAGCATGAAAATGTTAGAAGTTTGTCTTAGAAGTCCCACATCTAAAGTGGGCAAAGACTTCCCTCCCTCATTTGCATATAAATAGAGGTGTAAGGGAAGGTGTAAGATGCACCAAAAATTACTTGTATCCTCCTTGCTCTAAAGAGAGGGTGTTGTAATCTCTTTTATCTAGTAAATATTTTTCTTGACCTTGCCCTTGGTCTTGTGTTAGTTATAAATTTTCTCATCTTTAATTTTAGTTGTGTGTGCTTGTGTTGTATGACTGATACCCAACAGTGGTATCAGAGCTTTCGGTTTGTATTCCGCTGCTATTGTCATTAGAATAGTATTGGTAAAATTCTGAGTATGCTCTGTGGTTGCGGTTTAATCCGATCTTCCGCATCAGAAAAGAGTTATTACTGGAAACGTTTGGTAGTGTGAAAGTGCGGTCTGAGAAAGTTCTGGCTAGGAAAGACTTGGTACTTAAGAGTGTCCATTTGTGACCCACCTCTCTTTCCTGGGAACTTCTTGGTGCTTTACTTCACAGTCTACCTGTACTGTACCAGTAGACAATACTATTCATAGTGAGAAGTGCATAAGCCGGTTCAAGAGTGAAACCATGACAGCAAAATTTGAGATAGAAAAGTTCAACGGAAATAATTTTTCCTTGTGGAAACTGAAGATAAGGGCAATTTTGAGAAAAGACAACTGTCTGGATGCAATTGAAGACAGACGTGCAGAAATTTCTGATGAAAAATGGAAAGAGATGGATGACAACGCGGTTGCCAATTTGCACCTAGCAATGGCAGATTCAGTTCTGTCTAGTATAGCAGAGAAGAAGACTGCAAAGGAGATTTGGGATACTCTCATTAAACTGTACGAGGTCAAGTCACTTCACACTAGAATTTTCTTAAAAAGAAAACTCTATACTCTTCGAATGAGTGAGTTCACGCCAGTGACGGAACACATCAACAATCTGAATACATTATTTGCTCAGCTCACCGCGTCAGATTTCAACATAGTAGAAAATGAACGTGCAGAGCTACTACTTCAGAGTTTACCAGATTCATATGATCAACTCATCATCAACATTACAAATAACAACATTGTTGGTCGTTTATCCTTTGAAGATGTTGCTGGAGCTATTCTTGAAGAAGAATCCAGGCGAAAGAATAAGGAAGACAGGACAGAAAGTTCGAAGCAAGTAGAAGCTTTAACGATGATGAGAGGAAGATCAACGGAACGTGGCTCCAGTGGGAGTCAAAATCATGGTAGATCAAAGTCTCGAGGAAGAAAGAATTTTAAATGCTACAATTGTGGCATGAGGGGGCATCTGAAAAAAGATTGTTGGCACAAGAAGAGTGGAGGAAAGAACTTCGAAGCATCAAGCTCTCAAGGCTGTGTTGCAAAAACTTCTGAAGATGGAGAAATCCTGTATAGTGAAGCAGAAGGTAGTTCTAAAGGCAGAAGACAACTTTCTGATGCCTGGATAGTAGACTCAGGCGCGACATGGCATATGACTTCACACCGAGATTGGTTTCACACTTATGAACCTGTCTCAGGAGGATCTGTGTTCATGGGGAATGATCATGCCTTAGAAATTGGAGGGATTGGTACCGTCAAAATCAAAATGTATGATGGTACAATACGCACTCTTCAAGGAGTTCGACATGTGAAGGGATTGAAGAAGAACCTCTTGTCTGTTGGACAATTGGATGACCTTGGGTGCAAAATTCACATTGAAGGCGGAATCCTAAAAATGGTGAAAGGTAACCTCATTGTGATGAAAGCAGAGAAGATCGCAGTAAATCTATACATGTTGTTGGGAGATACGTTGCAAGAAGCAGATGCATCAGTTGCAACAACAAAAGAAGAAGAAGCAACGATGATGTGGCATTACAGACTTGGTCACATGTCAGAACGAGGCTTGAAAATTCTTGCTGATCATAATCTCCTGCCGGGGCTCAAAACAGTTAACTTACCGTTTTGTGAGCACTGTGTGACTAGTAAGCAACATAGATTGAAGTTTGCTAAAGTGACTGCTAGAAGCAAGCACATACTTGACTTAATCCATTCTGATGTCTGGGAATCACCAGAAATATCCATGGGAGGAGCAAAGTATTTTGTATCATTCATTGATGATTATTCCCGAAGATTATGGGTGTACCCAATCAAGAAGAAGTCAGATGTGTTTCCAGTATTCAAGGAATTCAAAGCACAGGTAGAACTTGAAACTGGAAAAATGATCAAATGCTTGAGGACAGATAATGGAGGAGAATATACTGATGGTGATTTTCTGGCATTCTGCAAGCAAGAAGGTATTAAGAGGCAATTTACAGTTGCTCATACACCTCAACAGAATGGTGTAGCAGAGCGGATGAATAGAACTCTTCTAGAAAGGACAAGGGCCATGTTGAAAACTGCAGGATTAGCCAAGTCCTTCTGGGCAGAAGCAGTCAAAACTGCTTGCTATTTGATAAATCGCTCGCCATCAACAGCAATTGGTGTAAAGACACCAATAGAAATGTGGAAAGGAAAACCAGCTGATTACTCTTCTCTGCATGTATTTGGTTGTCCTGTGTACGTGATGTACAACTCCCAAAAAAGAACAAAGTTGGACCCAAAATCCAGGAAATGTATATTCTTGGGTTATGCTGACAATGTTAAGGGGTATCGCTTGTG
Organism: Vigna angularis; assembly: GCF_016808095.1. Classification (NCBI taxonomy): domain Eukaryota; kingdom Viridiplantae; phylum Streptophyta; class Magnoliopsida; order Fabales; family Fabaceae; genus Vigna; species Vigna angularis. The sequence goes on along the minus strand of NC_068974.1, from coordinate 29,747,743 downwards.
GGATCCCACTGCCCACAAGATTATTGTTAGCAGGGATGTAGTTTTTGCATAAAAATTGCAAAGTGAGCAGAAAAATGTCAGCACACCAATAGACATTACTTCAATACAGATAGAGGAAAAGTCAAAAGATAATGATTCCTCTGAAACAGAACCAGAGCACGATGAACAAGAACCAAATGAGGTCAATGATGAAGATGCTCGACGAACAACACGTTTGATGAAGAAACCATCTTGGCACTCAGACTATGTTATGGCAAACCATGATGCGTACTGTCTCTTAACTGAAGAAGGAGAACCTTCAACCTTTCAAGAAGCGTTGAGGAGTTCAGATGTTTCTCAATGGATGACAGCAATGCATGAAGAAATAGAAGCCTTACATAGGAACGAGACATGGGAACTTGTTGAACTTCCAAAAGGTCGAAAAGCAATTGGAAACAAATGGGTATACAAAATCAAACGAGATGGCAATGAACAAGTGGAGCGATATCGTGCAAGACTGGTGGTCAAAGGATATGCTCAGAAAGAAGGTCTTGATTTTAACGAGATATTCTCACCAGTTGTTAGACTTACCACTATCAGAATAGTGCTGGCAATGTGTGCTGTAGATGATTTACATCTGGAACAGTTAGATGTAAAGACTGCTTTTCTTCATGAAGAACTTGAAGAAGAAATATATATGCTCCAACCAGAAGGTTTTGAAGAACAAGGCAAAGAAAACTTGGTTTGTAGGTTGACCAAATCTCTGTACGGTTTAAAGCAGGCGCCAAGGTGTTGGTATAAGAGATTTGATTCTTTCATTATTAGCCTCAGATACAACAGATTAAGTTCAGACCATTGTACGTACTACAAGAGGTTTGAGGATAATGATTTCATCATTTTGCTGTTGTACGTGGATGATATGTTGGTGGTAGGCTCCAACAAAGTTCGAGTCCAAGAATTGAAGGCACAATTGGCTAGGGAATTTGATATGAAGGACTTGGGACCTGCAAACAAGATTTTAGGGATGCAAATTCACCGAGACAGAAAAAACAGGAAGATTTGGCTTTCACAAAAGAATTATTTTCGAAAGGTCTTGCGGCGCTTCAACATGCAAGATTGCAAGCCAACTTCTACCCCACTTCCTGTTAATTATAAATTATCCTCAAGTATGTGTCCTAGCAATGAAGCAGAGAGGATGGAAATGTCTCGAGTTCCGTATGCATCAGCAGTGGGAAGCCTAATGTATGCCATGATTTGTACAAGACCAGACATTGCACATGCAGTGGGAGCAGTTAGTAGATTTATGGCAAATCCTGGTGAAGAGCATTGGAATGCTGTTAAGAGGGTCCTTAGATACATCAAAGGAACCTCAGATGTTGCGTTATGTTTTGGAGGATCAAAATTTATTGTCAGAGGTTATGTCGACTCAGATTATGCAGGTGATCTTGATAAAAGAAAATCTACTACAGGCTATGTGTTTAAACTTGCAGGAGGGGTGGTAAGCTGGTTATCTAAACTACAAACTGTTGTAGCTCTATCCACCACAGAAGCTGAATACATGGCAGCTACTCAAGCATGCAAAGAAGCAATCTGGATTCAAAGGTTATTGGAAGAACTCGGGCACAAGCAAAACAAAATTACTGTATATTGTGACAGTCAGAGTGCTTTGCACATTGCAAGAAATCCAGCCTTTCATTCCAGGACAAATCATATAGGGGTTCAATATCATTTTGTCCGAGAAGTAGTAGAGAAAGGAGATGTAGATTTGGAAAAGATCTGTACCAAAGATAACCTAGCAGATGTTATGACAAAGTCGGTCAATACTGACAAGTTTGTATGGAGTAGATCCTCTTATGGTCTATCAGCAACGTAGCATGAAACTGACAAGGAAGACAAAGTATTGTGAAGACATGATTGATTCAATCAAATCTTCAAGTGGGAGAATTGTTAGAAGTTTGTCTTAGAAGTCCCACATCTAAAGTGGGCAAAGACTTCCCTCCCTCATTTGCATATAAATAGAGGTGTAAGGGAAGGTGTAAGATGCACCAAAAATTACTTGTATCCTCCTTGCTCTAAAGAGAGGGTGTTGTAATCTCTTCTATCTAGTAAATATTTTTCTTAACCTTGCCCTTGGTCTTGTGTTAGTTATAAATTTTCTCATCTTTAATTTTAGTTGTGTGTGCTTGTGTTGTATGACTGATACCCAACAGAAAAAAATTGCTGAAATTATTAATCAGTGCACTAATTAGAATTTTTTTTTTCTTGTTTCAGTTGGGATGTTAAAGCAGTTCAAGTTCTCCCTGATTACATGAAGATATGTTTTCTGGCACTGTACAACACTGTCAACGAATTTGCCTATGATGCCCTTAAGGAACATGGACAAGATATTTTACCCTACCTCACCAAAGCAGTGCGTTAATTCATAAATTATAGCAATTATTTCTTATATTATGTATACATGTTAGTGCATTATTGAGATTATTTTTGTTTTTTAATTAAATTACACAGTGGTCTGATATGTTGAAAGCATTCCTACAAGAAGCCAAATGGAGTCGCGACAGACACTTGCCAAGATTCGAGGATTACATCAACAATGCATGGGTCTCAGTCTCCGGGGTGGTTATACTCACCCATGCTTATTTCTTACTAAACCAAAGCATTACAAAAGAGGCACTTCAATCCTTGCACAATTACCACTCCTTGTTACAGAAACCATCCCTTATTTTTCGACTTTGCAATGATCTGGGCACATCAAAGGTAAATTTGATTCCATACATGACCATGTTTTTTTTTTTTGTGACATTTTTACATCATTAAAACAACAGCCTAAAACATAAAAGTAATTGGTCTTGTGTTGTAATTTTGCAGGCAGAGTTAGAGAGAGGTGAAGCAGCAAGCTCCATTGTATGTTTCATGCGAGAAAGTGGTGCTAGTGAAGAGGGTGCTTACAAGCACATCCATAGTTTGCTTAACGAAACGTGGAAGAAGATGAACAAAGATAGAGTGTCACAGTCTCCTTTCCCTAAAGCTTTCGTAGAAACAGCCATGAACCTTGGAAGAATTTCTCAGTGCACATATCAGTATGGAGATGGACATGGAGCCCCAGATAGCACTGCCAAGAATAGCATACGATCTTTGATAATTGAACCCATTGCACTTTACGAGACGGAGGCATTAGAACAAGTTGTTTATTAATATTAATGGTAATCTTGCAAAAGAAAAATAAATTAGTTTGTATATAAAGGGTTTGTTATCTTTGTATCATCTCGTTATTTTCAAGTTAAATTGTTAAAATATTTTCTTGATTCTAATAAAATAATTTTGTAACTTGCTATTTTACATATTTTTTCTTCATCTAATATACTAAAGACGTGATTAATGCAATATAAAATTACATAAATTGAAACAATTGTTTTCAACTTGAATACTCCAAAATAATGTAATGATTTCACAATTAGAAAGAAATGTATTGGAGGTAATAGATTCCTAATATGGTAATATTGGACAATATTAATTATAATAACAAATGTTATACGTTATCCTTTGATTACGCTTAACATTAAGACCTTCTAAATAAAGAAGATAACAATAATCATTGATGATTATATTAATTATAATAATTGACAATATTAATTAGGAGAGATCATGAATTAGGTGTACACTTTACTATTTTTCTCTTAAATAAATAACTCAAATTTTTACTTGTTTTTCTGTATTTCTATTATTTTTGCATAGATAGTGTGTACGCTCTTTTAGAGTTAAAGGCTTTTTATGAAACATTCCATGAACACTTCTTTTATAATCACTCTCACTTATAAATCCTAACTCTCTTACTAACTTACTGGATCATCAAAAAATCTTTGTAAGTGGAATCTTTCTCCTTTGAACAACAAAAAGACTTTTACAATAAAAATAGAGCAATCAAATTATTGTTAAGATCTTGTTACCTATCTAAAAATTCACACTCAAAATTCGAGTAAAAATACATGTATTTGTAATATACAATGGATCGTTTTTTTTCCATGTTGCATGACAAATATCACATTAACATATAATGGATAGTTTTTATTTTGTCTTACATGACAAATATCACATTAACATATAATGCGACGAAGAATTAAAGAAAAAAAAATATTAACAAGATTAAAAAAAAACATAAGTTGTTTTATTTTACAATGTGAATATGCGATTGGTTAGAGTAGAGGTAAGAAGGACAATTAAAAAGTACTTAATCTTTGCTCGATGAAGTACTTATTGCTTATTCACTTCACAAAAGGTGAAGATTCTAATTATTTGAGATTATATCTGTTTCGGTAGATATTTTTGGGACCGAGAGACTAACCTGCTGACGTGTCTAGGTCGCTCGCTCGCTTCCAAACTCCTGCTATTGGCCGATCGGTGTTGGCACAAACCGATCGGTCTCCTTCTTGACGAGGGAGGATGTACCTGCAAAAGGTACTCTGACGCTCAAGTTAGGCGTGTCATTTGAAGAGTCTCGGCTCTTGGTTGAATATTTAGTGAATGATTATCACTATTGAGTATTTGAGAGTAGCGTAGAGTGAATAATGCGTAAGTGGAACGTACCTGGCTTTCGGCCCTGGCTTTGTATTTATAATTTACCTCATGGATCCTAAGCTGATATAAGCCCAATAAAATATAAACAGAATAAGATATAAACAGATTACCTGAAAATCCGGTTGGTTTTTTGTAACCACTCGGTCAATATTTCATATGATACATCATGCCCCCCAAGTCTGAGTTAAGCGTTCGGCTTTAGCCGTGGTTAACTATAGGACTTATGAGTTTGAGGGAGGCTGTGTTTTGCTGTATTGGAGATGATGGAAGCTACTCCAGGATATGCAGAAGAAGCTCCAAAACTCAGAGAAGTGGCAGCGGATTGAGAGAATGCAGTGGAATTTCTGGATGCACGGAAGGTGTTTGATAATATGCTAGAGGTGTTTGAGTGGTTGTGTTTGGTAGAGTTCTAGCTCAGTAGGCTTTCCAAAGGGGAAAGAAGCTAGAGGAGGTGCAAGATAACAAAGCACAGAGGTGAACTTGAGAGTAATAGCTGGAAATTGGCAGCATTTCTTTACTTCAATTCAAGTTGAATTTACAATGGATGAGCTCTCTTTTTATAGGCAAAGATGAGCTTTGGAAGTGTGCTATGAAAGCTATCTTAGTCTACAAATGTAAAACGTGCAGACTCCAAGTACAACAGCTGTTTCCAATCCATGTGCTCCATATGTTCCTCATGGAAAAGGTGCTAAATGAAGGAAGTCACCCGGTTGCTTGTGTTTCACGTTTTGCACATGTAAAATGTGTAAAATGTGTTTCTTTCATGGCTAATTAATGTGCAGCAGCAAGGCTTCTTTGGCAGAATCATTATAGGTTCCAATTCCTTGTTATTTGGCCTACAAAACAACATAAAGTATTTTAGCAAAGACATAGATTTTAAGACTTAGAAAGAAAAGAACTTTTGTTATTCAACTTCCCTTTCTTAGTCTCAAGTTGATACTTCTTAGGATGGGAAGGCCCTAAAGGGTTGCCATCATTCCCTCCCTCTTTAAAACAATTTGTCCTCAAATCGGGAAGAAAGAAAGAAGCACAACTTTGGTTGTTATTGGCCACCGAGGTCAAAAATATATCTATAAAAATTAGCAAAAATTAGTATGAGGAATGAAGTATAGGCAAAGATAAGAAGATAAAATGAAGGCCTTTTTACAAAAATGTTTTTAGAAAAAATATTGGCCTTGAATAATTTTTTGAATTTACTTTGTTTTGAACATTCCCCATGATAAAATGAAGAAACAAAGTGATGTTTTTGAGAAGAAAAGTCAAGGTATTTACCTTTTAATGAAGAAGTTAACAACATGCATACCTTTGTCTTTGTCTTCTTTTCTTGAGAAGGTTGCTTGTCCAACCTATTTTCTTGTTTTCTTTCTTTTTTAATTTTTTCTTTGATTTTTATCTCATCCTCTTTCACTTGTTCAAGTGTAAGAGGAATCAATGTGATTTTATTGCCTTTATGGAGGAAAGTTATCTTGTTGGTATAGCCATCATGAGTGGAATTATGATCAAATTGCCATGGCCTACCAAGTAATACATGCCCAGCATCCATTGGAACAACATCACATAAAACATTTTCTTCATAGGAGCCAATGGATATTGGTATGTTTACCTGTGTGTTTACAACTATTTCTTCATCCTCTGTTATCCACTGAAGCTTATAAGGCTTGGAATGAGAAATAGTAGGTAAAGCCAATTTGTTCACCACTCTAGAACTACAACAATTGCAAGAGGAACCACTATCCACAATTAATGAACAAGTGTTTTCAAATATTTTGCATCTTGTTCTGAATAGGTTTTCACTTTGTGATTGTTCTAGTTCATTGGTTTGACTTCCAAGAAGTCGTCTTACCAATAATAACTCACCTTCACAAGGTAAGGCTTCTTCCTCAGATATAGAAGTATCTGAGTCACTAGAAGAATCTTCATTTTGACTTTGATGATCTAAGAGATAAGTAGACCGTTTGTGAGGACACTCAGAAGAATAATGTCCTCTCTATCCACACTTAAAGCATTTGGTCTCTCTACCCCTTGTTTCTTTTGAAGATTCTTTGTGAAAGGTATTTCTTTCTCGCTCTCTCTCTTTTTCTTTACCTCTCACTTTCTCTTTTTCTTTTTCTTGAGGCTTTTCATACCTCTTTGGACTACCCTCCCTCTTAGGATTTGTCCTATACTCGGATGTGGTAGGATAGTTCCTTTTAGTGGAAGCTTTTCTTCTAATTTGTTCTTCCACTCTCACACATAGCTGCACAAAATCATTGAGATCTAAATAAGGTAAAAGTTCTACCTTATCTCTGATCTCATAGTTAAGACCGCTTTGGAACCTAGCTATGGTGAATCTCTCTTCCTCTTTGATTCCAGCTCTTAACATGAGTAATTCCAACTTTTGTCTATATTCTTCAACACTCATGTTTCGTTGTTGAAGTCTATGGAGCTTGTCCATGACCTCTCTGGCATAATAGGCTGGAATATGCCTCCGATGCAAGGCTGCCTTTAACTCATTCCAGTATTGGATGGTATAGTCGCCATGCATCTTTTGATCTCTAATGATGGAGGTCCACCAATAGAGGGCTACTCCTTGAAAAGTCAAGGTGGCTAAGGTCACTCTCCTCTTTTCATCTATGTGGTAACACTCAAAAATTTGTTCCACCTTCATTTCCCACTCAAAATATTCTTCCACATTATCTTTGCCATAGAAGGGGGAAGGTCAAGTTTGGGTTCCACATGATGGTTCCTATGAAGGTGGTGTCTCCTAGGAAGGTGTTGATAGTGATCAAAAGGATGAAAACTATTGTGATCACTATGTTGGGAATGATCACCATTATCATGGTGTTGCCTATGAGAGTGTTCCTCATTATTTTGTCCTCTCTGATTGTGAGTGAGGTTTGCAACCATCTGTCTGAGTTCATTTAACTCAGCTTTAGTTCTATTAAGTTCCTCTCTCAATTCCATATTGTCCTCATCATGATGAAAGGTGCCTTGAATACTAGAGTTACTCATACTTGTGAAGTAGAGAAAGTGTTTTCACAAATAATTTGAAAGCCTTGCACAAGTATGAATCAAAACTTTAAAGAAGATTTTCTTGTTTTTGGTGAATGACTTCTATAGAGATGCTAAAGATAATGAAACCAAATAGCTCCCAGGAAGGAGAGGTGAGTCTCAATGGACAAGCTTAGAAACCTTGTCCTTCTTAGCCAGAGTGTCTCCTGACGTTTCTTACCAAAATATCTAGATAGAAGTCTTTCAAAACCCTTTTGTAATGCAACAATGTTATGCTCCTAATAAACCAAACAAAGGTTTGTCTATATGATAACGCACCTAGCTATCACGGAGACGTAGAACATAAATATCAACAAACAAAAAGTAAAGAAAAAAAAATGAGAAAGAAATGAAAGAGTGAGACACGACCCTAAGTGAAAGTGCAAGTAACACTTGGAGCCACTTGACACACTTTCACCCTAAGAAGTGGAAACTAAACTATTACAATGTTGGATGGTGCACTTGGAATTGCTTGAAAAGCATTTTTCCAAGTCACTTTAAGCTTCAAAAACCAAGAAGAAATTACCACAAAGGTTCCGTGATAGAATCCCACTTATATAAAGAAGTGTAAAAGAAGTTATACAAAGCCAAGTGTGGCTGCTACAGCAAACGAAATGAGCTGAAATATAACTCTAAAGTGATGTTTTTCTGCTGCAAAGAAGTGCTGGATAGCCAATGGAAAGTCCTCTTGAAGTTCCCTTGTAGCAAAGTTAGCAAGACCTCCACTCCTTAAGATGTTACCCCTTTGATAAGTCTTAGCTGGATGTTAAAACTCCACCACCAAATGATATTCCAGCAGCCAATTTCACAAAAACCCATGAGTGATTAAAAGTAAGGTGCATCCAACTTAAATGCATAATTAATATGACAACAGCTATAGAAGTCAATAAAAGGTGATTTCTAAACACTTTGGGGCTGGAATAAAGGCTATCACACAAAAGGAACCTAAGATAAGGTCTAGAACAGATTAGAAAAGCAAGAAAAACTCAAAACAAAGAGGAAATTCAAGTGCAGTGAAAGTGTTTGATAAAAATGACAAACTGTTTGATGAAATGCCACAAAGAACAGCAGATTTTGGTGTTTTCTGGTTTTAGATTCGTGAACACTGGATTGCAGGGGTTATGTGCTTTTTGATGCTTTGAATTCACTTGTATAATGATTCAAAAATGGTTGGAACAGAATCCCCTAGCTTTTGCCAATCCAAATTTCAAATTGAAACTTTTTAAGTGTAGAAAACAGCAAAGAAATGCATACTACACCAAAAATGTGGCTGGAAAAATTGGAACAGCAATATGAAAAACGAATGACAGTGTATCCAAGGTTCCAATGATATGTCAAACAAGTTTATCTCATCAATTTTGGTGTGTACAAACACTTAGACAGCAAAGAATGATACTGCAGCAGAATATCAGTAGTGCACTTCCCAATTTAGACAAATTTGATGTTTTAGGAAGTGATTTGGCACAAAGGTGTAAAAATGACCAAATGAACAGTAAGTACAGATTTTAATTGATCAAATACACTTGCAGACACATTGAAAATGCACTGGCAGAGACAGATTCACAAAATCACCTTAGTAGTTGCCAAATTATGCAGAAAAAAAAAACAAAACTGCAGCAATAATGAGAATTTTCACTGGAAGCAAAGCTGGAAAAATCGAACAAGTGAGTAAGAAGGTCCTAAATCTAGAGCTAGCTTCAGAAATTAAGCTAGGAAATGTAAATGTCCTAAGACACAACCAATGAAAACTGCACGGTGCAAAGCTGGATTAAACAGTACAGAAATCAAACTTTCACACAACTCAAACACTCATTTTTGAATTACACACTGAACAGCAGTTAAAATCATTTGAGAACTGGTCAAACACATAATCAAACTTGTGCAAAGCTGCAAAAACTGAAAATCTGGACAGACACGGTTTATTACATGTTAAACCAGAAATTAAGTTTGGAAACACTGACATCACAAGCTACTGGACTTTAAGCAACTCAACTACTCTTTTTGAGATTCAGTGGTGAATTCTGATTGCTAACACTTGAAACATGTATAAATGCATCAAATAAACTTGTCTCAAGCATTAGAATCAATGAATCTGGACAGACACAGTATGCACATGATCAAACCAAAAGTGACTTTTTATGCAGAATTTGAATCAGATTTGGATGAACTTAACCATTCATTTTGCTTTTCTTTGATGCATATGAGTTGCAATATCTTTAGATACTTTCAAAAACAGTAGACAAACGTGCACAAGGCTTGAAACAACAAGAAATCTGGATAGAAACAGATTGGACAAAATGAAACCAGAAATCACGTTTTATGCAGAATTTCAAAACAGAATGAACTGTTTTGTCAATGCTTTAGCTCATATGATCAAAGCTAGACAATGTCTTGTTGCTTTATATGATCAAGGAAGAGCTATCACTGCACTGGACACACTTAAAAACAGAAAAAAAAAATGCTGGAACAGAAGCAAATACTAGACAGAATTAAAACTGCAGTAAATTCTGCACATGATTGGACAAAACAGAAAATGAAAAATAAAAGCTGGAATGAACTGAAACAAATGATTTGCACCGATTAAAATGCAGAGCAAACACTAAAGAACAGTGAATGAACACAAACATCCACAAAAAACACAAAATTAGACGAAACAGAAGGGGGAAAAAATCAAACACATTGGCAATGGAACAGTACAAAACGGGAGTGAAGAAAATGAAAAGAAGAGTGGCTTATCTCTTGAAGCAAGGCGCGGACGACCTGGCTCTTGATGCCAAATGATGGAAGCTACTCCAGGATATGCAGAAGAAGCTCCAAAACTCAGAGAAGTGGCAACGGATTGAGAGAATGCAGTGGAATTTCTAGATGCACGGAAGGTGTTTGATAATATGCTGGAGGTGTTTGAGTGGTTGTGTTTGGTAGAGTTCTAGCTCAGTAGGCTTTCCGAAGGGGAAAAATGTTGGGTATCAGTCATACAGCACAAGCACACACAACTAAAATAGAGAAGAGAAAAAATACCGATGATAGACAAAATGGAAATTTTATATTACTGAAAGAAATTTACAACACCTCTCTCTTTCATTAAAGAACTTCTCAAAATTATGAGAATTCAAGAAAGGACAGAAGAAAGGAGAGAATAGGATGTATAACAAAGGGGGCAAGGGGTTTCTTTTATAGCCACCAAGCCATACCCCTTTACAAGTTCCCACCAATGTGGGACTTCATTTCTTACAATCTCCCACTTGAAGATTTTGATGAAACTAATCAAATCTTCACACCATCTTTGCCTTCGTGTTACTTGTTCTTCTGATAAACTTCAGTAGAATCGAATTTACTTAAATCTGTCAATAGCCTTTGACACCTAATTCTGATTCTCCGAAACGCAATGTAAAACCTGATCAATATTTCACTGCTCTCCACCAAAACCTGCTACGAACCTACTAACCACTCCCACTCCCTAGCCATTGTTCAACCTACAAACCAAGTTTTCTTGTTCTTCAAAGCCTTCTGGTTGGAGCATCATTTTATTCCTGCTTAACAATAACCTTGTGAACGGTGAAACTCACAGGCAATACCCCTTCACATTGTTAGCATATCCAAGCACTTAATTCTTTCCCCAGTTTCAAGCTTGTGCTTTAGTTTCCTTGAACTGGTAACAACACATTTGACTTCCTCTTGATGTAATACACTCAAACTCCTGGAATAAACTTTGCTTCTCCTAGGAATAACTCCGGTGATTCCCTTACATCAGAATGAACCAAGTCTTCTTGTGTTTTCTTTTCTGGTAGTCAAACTAGTAAACCTCGATCTATGTTTAAGCCCGGGTACAGATTACGTTCTGCCTTGCAAACTTCACTCTGACATTTGTCCAAGTACGATGTCACGTCAACACCGCTTCTTCTTGACTTGTTGATGTAACCATTGCATTAGCCTTTTGCAACGTATCTCCCATAAGCATATGCCATGATCTTCTAAGCTTTTATGACTTACCAGACCTCCCTTCTTTCTCACAGAATATCTTCATCCTCTGAGGTATTTGCCATACAACCTTGTGAGGTTGATGCCTCAGAGTTCTTTCTTCCACTCTTCCCGTGCCAACATTCTTTCTTGACATGCCCCCTCTTACCACAATTGTAGCATTTGAGATGCTTCTTACTTTGAGATATATCATGGGACTGACTCCCACTAGACCCATATTTCGTTGATTTTCCTCTCATCATCACCAAAGCTTGTGTTTGCTTTGAACTTTCCAGCATGTCTTCTTTGTTCCTTCGCCTGGATTCTTCTTCAAGAATTGCTCCGGCAACATCCTCAAAGTGTAAACAACCTTCAATATTATTATTCGTAATATTCATGATGAGTTGATCATACGAGTCGGGTAAACTCTATAGTAGAAGCTCCGGGCGTTCATTTTCAACTATGTTGAAATCAGCCGCTGATAGTTGGGCAAACAAAGTGTTCAGATGGTTGATGTGGTCCGTCACCGTTGTGGACTCACTCATCCGGAGAGTGTAGGGTTTCCTCTTCAAGAATATTCTTGTGTGGAGAGACTTCACCTCATATAATTTTATGAGGGCATCCCAAATCTCCCTTGCTGTTTCTTTTTCCGCCACACTGGATAACACTGAATCTGCCATTGATAGGTGCAAATTCGCGATGGCGTTATTGTCAATTTGTTTCCACTTCTGCTCCGTCATTTCTGCGGGTTTTCCTTCAATTGCAGCTATGCAATTGTCCTTTCTCAAAATTGCCTTCATCTTCAATTTCCACAACGCGGAATTGTTGTCGTTGAACCTCTCTAACTCGTATTTTGTTGTCATGGTTTTTAAGAACCGACTTATGCACTTCTCACTATGAATAGTATTGTCTACTGTAACAGTACAGGTAGACCGTGAAGTAAAGCACCAAGAAGTTCCCAGGAAAGAGAGGTGGGTCACAAACGGACACTCTTAAGTACCAACTCTTCCTAGCCAGAACTTTCCCAGACAACACTTTCACACTACCAAACATTTCCAGTAATAACTCTTTTCTGATGTGGAAGATCGGATTAAACCACAACCACAAAGCATACTCAAAATTTTACCAACATTATTCTAATGACAATAGCAGCAGAATACTAACCAATAGCTCTGATACCACTGTTGGGTATCAGTCATACAGCACAAGCACACACAACTAAAATAGAGAAGAGAAAAAATACCGATGATAGACAAAATGGAAATTTTATTCTACTGAAAGAAATTTACAGCACCTCTCTCTTTCACTAAAGAACTTCTCAAAATTATGAGAATTCAAGAAAGGAGAGAAGAAAGGAGAGAATGGGATGTATGTTGAGACTTTGGCAAGTGTACCAAATCGTTCTAAGTAATAAAACCGGTAAGATCGGATATCGTTTCCCAAGAGACTCGTGTCACCAAACAATCGTATAATTTCCAACTAACTTAGACTAAAGAATGCTTCATAATTTGTGTTTTTGTGAAATTAAAGTAAACATGAAACATAACTGATAAAAATGATCTTAGATACTCAAACACTTGGAAATGGAAAGATTAGAAATGATATGGAATGGTATTGTTGGGGGTATGATTTCACCTACTTCACTCTTATGTATAGAAAATCACTTCCTCTTCATTAATATGCCAATGTCAATCTACTAAATTACTCAAACCCAATCCCTTGGTAGAGAGAGCCTAGACTTCCTTATTAGGCTCCAATCCCTTGGAAGACCTAACAATTATTTCTGCATTAAGAATTGAGATCTAAGACAACCAAAGGTCCTAGTTCTATCCCTAGATAATATTTCCTTTAGGTGTTTAACCCAAGTCCAGATTTACTCAACATTTCCCAATATCAAGCAAACCCTAAAATCATGTAATGGGTAGCAATTTCACAACAAGCATTAAGAAAAGGAATTAAACACTAACAATCAATGAAAGAGGCATAAATTCACTCAAAACATAGTAGTTTACATAAGAGTTCAGTGGCTACATCAATCCCCCAACAATAATGAAACTAACTCTCCATGAATGGAGAGCTCAAGCTTACAACAATGGTGGAAATGGAAGAAGGAAGAAGACCCAAGGTTGAAGAAGGACTGTTCCCACAGCTCCTAGCTCGCCTCCAAGAGCTCCAAATGAGAGAAATCGTGTTTGGGCAGGCAAAAGATCAACAAATGCTTCGAGACCCCATGAATAAATAGGCATTTTGACACATCAGCAAAAGTCGCGCCCGGCGCCCTCTTAGTCGTGCCCGGGCGCGAACCTATCTGGAAAAATCGCGCCCGGTACCCTTTCTCGTGCCCGGGCGCGAACCTCTCTGGAAAAGTCACGCCCGGGCGCCACATTTCTCACGCCCGGGTGTGAAACTCTCTGGAAAAGTCAGCGTCCACTTCTCGCTACCGAGCGTCCACTGAGCGCCTCTGGACGAGCGTCTACTTCTCCTGGGCGAGCGTCCTCTCTAATCGTCCTGGACGAGCGTCCTCTTCTCCTGGGCGAGCGTCCTCTCTTGCGCACATTGGACGATTGTCCACTTCTCGCTGGCCGAGCATGCTCTGTAAGCATCCTGGACGAGCGTCCTCTTCTCGCTAGGCGAGCGTCCGCTGAGAGTCTTCTCTGAACGAGCGTCCGCTGAGAGTCTTCTCTGAACGAGCGTCCTCTGTGCGTCCTCGCTGGACGAGCGTCCTCTGGTGAGTCCACACTGGACGAGCGTCCAATTCTATCTAAGCGACCGTCCTCTCATGCGTGTACATTGGACGAGCGTCCACCTTTCTTTGAGTGAGCGTCCTCGGGCGTCCACACTGGGCGAGCGTTTCTGCATGTGTTCTTGTTCTTTGTGGTTGGTTTAGCCCTATACATTGTTGGAGACTCTTGCAAGCTCATTATTAGCTACAAAATTAGGGATTATCAAAGAAAGTATATCAAAGTAGCCTGAAACACAATTATTCAGAAAACAAGATAAAAGAAGAGGATTAAACAAGTTATAAGTTATAAAGGAGTTGATTTTGCTACTAAAATGATGCTTAGATAATGGTAAAAATTAGCATTATCAAATACCCCCAAACTTAGAACCTTGCTTGTCCTCAAGCAAAAGGTATCTGTCTTTAACACAACACAATTTTCAAAAGCACAACCGAATTCACAATACTTGCTTAACTTGAAACAACTGGAAATGTGTAACAAATTAGTCTTCCACTGTGGTGGTCACAATACATTGAATCAATCAAATGTCACAGTTTATAAGAGATCAACAATCATGGCAGAATGCTTTACTGAATTATGTAGAACCAATCCTCACTCAAGATAGTGTTTCACTTTAATGCTCTGGTGTATAAGGATGTGTATCTATCACTCTACTATCACAATGTCACACACATCAACTTTGCCCTTCGTTTCAACCGAATTAAACACATTCACAAGCAAGTTAGCATCACAAGGACTTTGATTGGCTTGTATTGAGGTTGGGCTAAGAAAGAAACATGGTTTTTCTGGATAACAAAGCACCTTGAGCTTAAGAGATAAAACAATTTACTTCATGATATAACATTAGTCTCTCTCTTTGCTTCACAATTGGATAAACCACTTCTCAACTTATTTCCCAATTCTTTTTCAATGAGTTCATTTTTCTTCCTCTTCTTCTTCTTTCTTCTTTTTCCTTACTTTTCTATCTTTCTATTTTTCTCAATACACCCATACTGAACAAACTCCCCCAAAATTAAACCATTCTCCTGTAGTACAAATGATTGCTCTATTAAACTCAAGGTAGGGAAATCAAGGAATTTTTAATAGACTTGAGGTTCAAAGAGGGAAGACATCTTTCATTAAGGTTGAAGGGTTTAGTATTGGCTTATTTGGCTCAGAACATGTAAAAGAGGTAGAAGAGTAAGATGGCCTTGATCATGTCTAACAAGCAAGCAAATGATTTAATTCAGAGAAACTCAGGCAAAGTCAATTGTGATCTAACATGATAGCATTTACAAGAAAAATATAAGGCACAACATCTCACAAGGTTAACTCAAGGTTCCACAACATCATGAAGCAACTGCCATAAATATTGATCGCAATTAAACATAGAGCATTCTCATAATTTTCATGAAGAAAGCAACCACAATTTGAACTAACTTGAACCATCTCAAAAATCATTTCATATTCAAGCATAAGCATCATGGTTCAGCACAGTCTATCAAGCCAGATAACTTAAACATCTTCAAACAAACTATAAAGTAAAAGTCACACTCAAATTTAAAGACAAGCAAACAAAACATAAAAGCAAAATAAAAGGGCTTGTGAGTGCACAGAGGAGTCTCCAACTCTACTCATGAAACGCTATCATCGCTCATATCGGAATCCTCCTCCTCATCTGCATTATATCGGAATCCTCCTCCTCATCTCCATTATCTTCACCAGCTGCTGCTCCACCTCCCCCTACAAAATTGGTCTGGTCTCCAGAATAAGAGAAAAACTCATCAAGCAACATCATGGTTAGTGTTTGAAAACAAGTTTGGAACCAAAAATTAGCACTTAACCAGTGGTATAGAATCATGTAGCTTGACAAATCATGTAAAACAAAAAGGCTAGCAGCAAGTCCCACTTATAACAGAACCAAATTGCAAAGAAAGTAGGAGTGCTGTCATGGTGCGCCATAGCTGAGCTGCACAGGTTTTGTGCAGCTGAGCGCAAAGTGATGTTATGGTGCGTCGTCGCTGAGCTGCACAGTTTTGTGCAGCTGAGCGCCATATCAGTAAAATGCAGAAAAATGGCCTCTGCTGGTATGGCGCGCAGGTGTCGCGCAGGTACCGCTGAGCGGCAGTCTGACAGTTTATTTTTGCAATACTCAACCACACCAGAATACATCAAAACAAGCTAAAGCACTCCAATACACACCAATTCACAACAACACTCAACAACTACAACAATATAACTGGTCACACCCTAGTAACTACCAACCAAATCAACATCACATTTTCCAAAACAACCAAATTGCACTAAAAGCATATCAATCCAAATTCAAACAATCACAACACACTCCAACAACAAAATCACACATAAGAAGAGTTAGAAAGCTGGGTTGCCTCCCAGTAAGCACTTGTTTAACGTCATTAGCTTGACACCATTAAGCTCAAGTTTGATTCTTGATGTTGAAGTGCCTCTTCTTGTCATGACACCAACATCCTCTTAGCAATTTCCTAGTCACCAACTTGACTCTCCTAGAATATGGAGCCTCGATCTCAAGTACTCCATTTATCTTGATGTTCTTGATGACCCATAACCTATTCTTGAATTTCACTGGTTTGCCAGGTTTGGGCTCATCGCTCGCTTTCACAGAATTTTGGTGAACTAGTTCTTCTTCCTTTTCTTCTTCCTCTCCCTTTACTCTTGGGGATAAACAGCTGAGGCTCCTCTTGACCAACTTGGCAGCTTGCTCTGTTAGACTAGTAATTGATAAAATTTCATCAGTGGCTTCAATAATAGTCTCTTTTCCATGATTTTGCTGCTCAACTCCAAAGACGTTGAAAGTTACTTCCTCATCTTGGTCCTTTAATTTCACTGTTCCTTCTTCCACATGAATGACAACCTTTGCTGTCTTCATGAAAGGTCTTCCAAGTATGAGTGGTATCTCTGCATCTTCTTCCATGTCCATAACTACAAAATCCACCGGGAATTGGAGTTTATCTATTTTGACCACCACATCTTCCACGACACCATACGGATACTTGATGGATCTATCCGCCAGCTGCAGCATCATTGTTGTAGGCTTGACTTCAAGACCACCAATCTTCTTAAGCATAGATAGGGGTATCAGATTGATACTAGCCCCCAAGTCAACGAGAGCTCTACCTATCTCCTGGTTTCCAATAGTGCATGGAATGGTGAAACTCCCCGGATCTTTAAATTTTGGAGGAAGAGTCTTCTGCATGATGGCACTACAATTTCCCTGCACTTCAATTGTTTCCTCATCTAAATACCTCTTTTTCTTGTTGAGGAATTGCTTCATGTACTTTGCATAAGCAGGAATTTGTTGCAATGCTTCGGTCAAGGGTATTTTGATCTCAAGCTGGTTGAATATTTGCTTGAACCGATCCAAATGTTTCTCTTTTTCTCTATTGGAAAGATTTTTCGGATAAGGAAGATGTTTCAAAATTTTCTTCTCTTTTTGCTTTTTCTCTTTTTCTTTTCCTTTATTTTCTTCTTCTGCCCCAACAATCTCTTGATCAATTTCCTTTTGTGCTTGAATCTCATCTTTATTGCTTCTCTTTTCTTTATTTGGAAATTGTTTCTTGTAATCAACCCCAACCTCTTTTCCACTTCTTGTTGTAATGACATTACATTCCTCTTTAGGGTTAACTTCAGTGTTAGCCACAAATTTCTTTTCAGGTTTCTCCTCGAGCTTCTTAGCAAGTTGACCCACTTGTATCTCCAGATTTCTAATGGAAGCTTCAGTGCTCTTGTGGTTGGAGATGGACACTTGCATAAATTGCTGAAGAGTGTCCTCTAACTTTGAGGTCCTGTCAGATAAGGAGGGATGTGGTTGATATTGTTGTTGAGGTGGTATGTTTGATGGCCCAGCTTGTCCTTGGCCCATGCTTGGGTGAGGTCTCCATCCTTGGTTGTAGTTACCTTGGCGGTCTTGATTACCCATATAATTCACCTCTTGGAAATTGGCTTGCATGGCACACTGACCATTTATATGATCTCCATCACATAGCTCACAACCTTGATGTTGAGCTTGAGAAACCTTTTGGAGCTCTTTAGGTAGTTGAGAGAGCTTGTTCATGAGAGCTTCGAGTTGTTGAGTCATTATTTTGTTTTGAGCTAACAAGGCGTCCTGAGATTGTAGTTCAAGAACACCTTTTGATTGTAGTTGAGCCCTTTCATTCTGCAATTCATTGTCATTAGCAGCCATATTCTCTATCAGCTCATGTGCTTCTTCAGGTGTCTTCCATCTGATGTTTCCTCCAGCTGAGGCATCCAACATTAATTTGGTTTGGGATTTAAGGCCTCCCAAAAACATATTCAAGACGGTAGGCTCATCAAACCCATGAGTGGGCGTCTTTCGTAGTAAGCCCTTGAACCTATCCCATGCTTGGCTCAAAGTTTCACTACCATCTTGCTGAAAAGATGAGATTTCCTGCTTCCCTTTATTAACTTTTGACTGCGGGAAGTATTTGTTGAGGAACTTAGCAACCACGTCCTCCCATGCCGTGAAGCTACTCTCAGGAAAAGAATTCAACCACACCTTGGCGTTTCCTCCCAAAGAGAAAGGAAACAGGCTCAGCCTTATAGCTTCATCAAGAACATCATGAATCTTCACAGTATTACATATCTCAAGGAAGGTGGCCAAATGATTGTACGGATTCTCATGAGAAAGGCCCTGGAACTGATTGTTCTGCACCAAATGGATGAGAGCATGCTTCATCTCCATGTTGGCGGCATTAACTCTTGGCCTAGCAATGCTATTGAAGTGAAGAGGCCCTGAGAATGTAGAATAGTCCTCCAAGGTGCGTCTAGCTTGGCCATCACCATGAACATTTGGATTAGCGGCCATATCTTCTCCTTCCTGATCAAAAACATGTATGAATAGTTGCTCAGGAATCTCAGGAATGAGAGAAGTTTCTCTAGCAGCCCTGTTTTGCCTTCTCCTTCTACTGTTGTTTCTACAGGCAGTTTTTTCAACTTTCGGGTCTAAAAGGAGAGGTTCAGAGGATGTTGTGCTCCTAGTACGGATTGTGCCCTGCATACACTAGAGACAACAATACTAGAGCACCAAGTTATCCAAAAATAAAAGAAAACAAAAATTATTTACAGTAAAAAAGAATATAAGAATAAAGCCTAAGTTGGTTAGAAACACACAAAAGTATAGTTTTAACCACGAGTCCCCAGCAACGGCGCCAAAACCTTGTTGAGACTTTGGCAAGTGTACCAAATCGTTCTAAGTAATAAAACCGGTAAGACCGGATATCGTTTCCCAAGAGACTCATGTCACCAAACAATCGTATAATTTCCAACTAACTTAGACTAAAGAATGCTTCATAATTTGTGTTTTTGTGAAATTAAAGTAAACATGAAACATAATTGATAAAAATGATCTTAGATACTCAAACACTTGGAAATGGAAAGATTAGAAATGATATGGAATGGTATTGTTGGGGGTATGATTTCACCTACTTCACTCTTATGTATAGAAAATCACTTCCTCTTCATTAATATGCCAATGTCAATCTACTAAATTACTCAAACCCAATCCCTTGGTAGAGAGAGAGCCTAGACTTCCTTATTAGGCTCCAATCTCTTGGAAGACCTAACAATTATTTCTGCATTAAGAATTGAGATCTAAGACAACCAAAGGTCCTAGTTCTATCCCTAGATACTATTTCCTTTAGGTGTTTAATCCAAGTCCAAATTTACTCAACATTTCCCAATATCAAGCAAACCCTAAAATCATGTAATGGGTAGCAATTTCACAACAAGCATTAAGAAAAGGAATTAAACACTAACAATCAATGAAAGAGGCATAAATTCATTCAAAACATAGTAGTTTACATAAGAGTTCAGTGGCTACATCAATCCCCCAACAATAATGAAACTAACTCTCCATGAATGGAGAGCTCAAGCTTACAACAATGGTGGAAATGGAAGAAGGAAGAAGACCCAAGGTTGAACAAGGACTGTTCCCACAGCTCCTAGCTCGCCTCCAAGAGCTCCAAATGAGAGAAATCGTGTTTGGGCAGCCAAAAGATCCCCAAATGCGTCGAGACCCCATGAATAAATAGGCATTTTGACACATCAACAAAAGTCACGCCCGGCGCCCTCTTAGTCGCGCCCGGGCGCGAACCTTTCTGGAAAAATCGCGCCAGTGCCCTTTCTCGCGCCCGGGCGCGAACCTCTCTGGAAAAGTCACGCCCAGGCGCCCCATTTCTCACGCCTGGGCGTGAAACTCTCTGGAAAAGTCAGCGTGCACTTCTCGCTGCCGAGCGTCCATTGAGCGCCTCTGGACGAGCGTCCACTTCTCTTGGGCGAGCGTCCTCTCTAATCGTCCTGGACGAGCGTCCTCTCTTGCGCACATTGGACGATCGTCCACTTCTCGCTGGCCGAGTGTGCTCTGTAAGCGTCCTGGACGAGCGTCCTCTTCTCGCTGGACGAGCGTCCGCTGAGAGTCTTCTCTGAACGAGCGTCCTCTGCGCGTCCTCGCTGGACGAGCGTCCTCTCGTGAGTCCACACCGAACGAGCGTCCAATTCTATCTGAGCGACCGTCCTCTCATGCGTGCACATTGGACGAGCGTCCACCTTTCTCTGAGCGAGCGTCCTCGGGCGTCCACACTGGGCGAGCGTTTCTGCATGTGTGCTTGTTCCTTGTGGTTGGTTTAGCCCTATACATTGTTGGAGACTCTTCCAAGCTCATTATTAGCTACAAAATAAGGGATTATCGAAGAAAGTATATCAAAGTAGCCTGAAACACAAATATTCAGAAAACAAGATAAAAGAAGAGGATTAAACAAGTTATAAGTTATAAAGGAGTTGATTTTGCTACTAAAATGATGCTTAGATAATGGTAAAAATTAGCATTATCAATGTATAACAAAGGGGGCAAGGGGTTTCTTTTATAGCCACCAAGCCATACCCCTTTACAAGTTCCCACCAATGTGGGACTTCATTTCTTACAAAAGAAGCTAGAGGAGGTGCAAGATAACAAAGCACAGAGGTGAACATGAGAGTAATAGCTGGAAATTGGCAACATTTCTTTACTTCAATTCAAGTTGAATTTACAATGGATGAGCTCTCTTTTTATAGGCAAAGATGAGCTTTGGAAGTGTGCTATGAAAGCTATCTTAGTCTACAAATGTAAAACGTGCAGACTCCAAGTGCAACAGCTGTTTCCAATCCATGTGCTCCATATGTTCCTCATGGAAAAGGTGCTAAATGAAGGAAGTCACCCGGTTGCTTGTGTTTCACGTTTTGCACATGTAAAATGTGTAAAACGTGTTTCTTTCATGGCTAATTAATGTGCAGCAGCAAGGCTTCTTTGGCAACATCATTATAGGTTCCAATTCCTTGTTATTTGGCCTACAAAACAACATAAAGTATTTTAGCAAAGACATAGATTTTAAGACTTAGAAAGAAAAGAACTTTTGTTATTCAACTTCCCTTTCTTAGTCTCAAGTTGATACTTCTTAGGATGGGAAGGCCCTAAAGGGTTGCCATCAGGAGAGCTCCTACCGCTCCTGTTGGTGATTGAGGAGAGTTCATTTTAGAACTTTTTCCATGTAAAGACAAATCGAGAGGGTTTTACCTCTCGACCTTCGACATTAACCGAGAGGGATTTACCGCTCGTCCTTCAACAGGAATCGAGAGGGATAACTGAGAGGGTTTTACCTCTCGACCTTCGACATTAACCGAGAGGGATTTACCGCTCGTCCTTCAACATGAACCGAGAGGAATTTATCGCTCGTCCTTCAACAGGAACCGAGAGGGATAACCGAGAGGGTTTTACCTCGCGACCTTCGACATTAAGCGAGAAGGATTTACCGCTCGTCCTTCAACATGAACCAAGAGGAATTTACCGCTCGTCCTTCAACAGGAACCGAGAGGGATAACCGAGAGGGTTTTACCTCTCGACCTTCGACATTAAGCGAGAGAGATTTACCGCTCATCCTTCAACATGAACCGAGAGGAATTTACCGCTCGTCCTTCAACAGGACCGAGATGGATAACCGAGAGGGTTTTACTTCTCGACCTTCGACATTAATCGAGAGGGATTTACCGCTCTTCCTTCAACATGAACCGAGAGGAATTTACTGCTCGTCCTTCGACCTGAACCGAGAGGAATTTACCGCTCGTCTTTCAACAGGAACCGAGAGGGTTTTACTTCTTGACCTTTGACATTAACCGAGAGGGATTTACTGCTCGTCCTTCAACATGAACCGAGAGGAATTTACTGCTCGTCCTTCGACCTTCGACATTAACCGAGACTGATTTACCGCTCGTCCTTCAACATGAACCGAGAGGAATTTATCTCTCGGTCTTTAACATTAACCGAGAGGGTTTTACCTCTCGACCTTCGACATTAACCGAGAGGGATTTACCGCTCGTCCTTCAACATGAACCGGGAGGAATTTACCTCTCGGTCTTTGATTTTGACCTAGGAGTGCTTCCTAGTGAACCAGCTTTACCGTTCGACTTTGAGAGGACTTTACCTCTCTGTCGAGCGGGATTTACCGCTCGGTCTCGGACTTGAGCTTCTTGGCGAGAGAGATTTACCTCTCGGCCGAGAGGGATTTACCTCTCGGTCTTCGACTTTGACCTAGGACTTCTTCCTAGGAAACGGGCTTTACCATTCGGTCTTTGAGAGGGCTTTACCTCTCTACTTTGATCTAGGAGTGCTTCCTAGTGAACGGGCTTTACCGTTCGGCTTTGAGAGGGCTTTACCTCTCTGCTTTGAGCTAGGAGTGCTTCCTAGTGAACGGGATTTATCGTTCGGCTTTGAGAGGGCTTTACCTCTCTCCCGAGAGGGATTTACCGCTCGGTCTTTGACCTAGGAGTGCTTCCTAAGGAACGAGCTTTACCGTTCAGCTTTGAGAGGGCTTTACCTCTCTGCTTTGAGCTAGGAGTGCTTCCTAGTGAACGGGCTTTACCGTTCGACTTTGAGAGGGCTTTACCTCTCTCCCGAGAGGAATTTACCCCTCAGTCTTTGACCTAGGATTGCTTCCTAGGGAACGGGCTTTACCGTTCAGCTTTGTTGTTCCTCCATGCTCCTCGTGGTCACCATTGGGTTTGACGCTCGACCCCACGGTGGGCGCCAAAATGTTTCGGTAGATATTTTTGGGACCGAGAGACTAACCTACTGACGTGTCTAGGCCGCTCGCTCGCTTCCAAACTCCTGCTATTGGCTGATCGGTGTTGGCACAAACCGATCGGTCTCCTTCTTGACGAGGGAGGATGTACCTGCAAAAGGTACTCCGACGCTCAAGTTAGGCGTGTCATTTGAAGAGCCTCGGCTCTTGGTTGAATATTTAGTGAATGATTATCACTATTGAGTATTTGAGAATAGCGTAGAGTGAATAATGCGTAAGTGGAACGTACCTGGCTTTCGGCCTTGGCTTTGTATTTATAATTTACCTCATGGATCCTAAGCTGATATAAACCCAATAAAATATAAACAAAATAAGATATAAACAGATTACCTGAAAATCCGATTGGTTGTTTGTAACCACTCGGTCAATATTTCATATGATACATCAATATCCATCTTCACTGTCGAAGTTTCTAAAGCTTTGGAACTTAAAAAATCTATTTCCAAAAAATCTAGTAATAATAAATTTATACAATGATAACCTCTTGTGGTAAACTTTTTCTCATAAGCCCGACAATGGTCAGTGCATTTTTATTATGTCCACCACGAAAGCAAACTTTTGGTTGCTTCAAAATCTTTCACTAAATATGGAATGTATGAACATGAGAAATTGCATTCTTTTGTTTAAAGCTTTACGCTACAATTTAAAGAAAACATTTTAGTTCTTTGAATTTCTTTTTTATCAACAACCACACAAAACTGCATCATTAGCATATGCATAAAGAAACTCACACAAAGATACAAATAAATTAATACAAAATCCATGTCCAAAATTCATCATCTCCACTTGTACCTACACTCTCGTCAACGTGTTCCTACTCTTATCATTAATAAAATAATTCATATTTCATGAGATTTTTCTTGTATATTTGTCATTAAATTTTGCAAGAATTTGTTTTCTACTATTTGTCTTAAGAACTTTTGTTGGTATATAATTCCTTTACAGATAATTATTTTTTATTACATTATAAATTTGCAAGTATTTCTTATAAAATTTTCTGTAAAAAATGTTGTACAGAATATTTACAAAAGAAATTGATATCAGTTTTGCAAATTATTATTCATAACAAAATTTATAAATATTTTTAAGAAAAATTTTGAAAATTGACAGAAAATGTGTTTTTTTTAACAGTGTATTATCCAACTCTTTTGTGGATAATTACGAGATAATAGCACCAATATGAATTGGAAATATTGTTGAGGAGTTATTGTTCCATATTAACAACAAAAATCTTTGAACAAGTTGTATAAAGATATCAAATACTTGTAACTTTTTTAAGTATCAGGTTTTTCTACTTCCACAATCATCAGCACACTACCACACATTTTTGGTTCGATTAAAATGGAAAAGAAAGAAAGAAAAATCAAAAGTTGAATTGTTTATATTGAACAAAAGAGAGTGGAGTTTATAGTTTATTTATTGATGTAATATTTCAAGAATATTTCAAGAATATTTCAAGAATATTTTAATAAAAACTTAAAAATATAAATCAGGGTTAAAATAATTTTCAAATTAAAATAAACAATTATTATAAAATTTTAATAAATAAAACATGTTGTATTTATAAATAAAAATATATTAAATAAATTAATTTAGGAAATATCAAAATTTAATTAATTACTCCGATATTTATTATTTTAATATCTTCAACTATTTGTTATATATTATAATATAAAACATAACTATCAATAAAGTATTATTTTACTTTAATTATTTATTTCTATAATATAAAAAAGTATATTGAGTTAATAGTGTGAGATTCTTCCACTAGCAGTTTTACTCATGCATGTGTCGTGTTTCCCAAGCTTTTCCTCTATAAACCTGGGTGTTGATAGATTGCAGTGATAGATTGCAGATGAAAGATTGAGAGAGTAGTTTGATTGGAATTGGAATTTGCTTCCCCTTCCCTCAGTTCTCTTGTGCCCTTCTTAAAAAGAATAAAATAATCACTAAAAATGGTGTTTGTCGAGGAGGACGTTCATTGCGCCATTGTCAATGGCAAGCACAATGATGGTTTGGTGGTTTATCTCGTCGACAAGGTGGGTGGGGTGAGGTAGTGATATAAGGTGGAGAAGCTCGGTAAGAATGACCCTTCCACATCGTATTCGAAGAAAACATCCTATTCGAATTTAGGGATTTAATGAAATCCCAATTCTTTTTCATTTGTAAATTATAGGTAATGCAAGCTTTCTCTGCTGGTTAATATTTGCACAATGACCATGCCGCGAGACAAAATTTTTAACTTCGTTCAGTCCCATTAATGGTAAGGTTCCAATTGACTCAATTTTACAAGGACAGGAACCTAATTGAGATAAAAAAACTACGAGAGTCTATTTGAAACGATTCTACAAAAATGGAGATCTCGAAAATGATTAAACCTTAAATATTAAAAGTTTACAAGATTAAAAAATTACAAGATTACAAACTTATAAACTTCTAAATTGTAAAATTGTAAAATTGTAAAATTGTAAAATTGTAAAATTGTAAAATTGTAAAATTGTAAAATTATAAAATTGTAAAATTGTAAAATTGTAAGGTTGTAAGGTTATAAGGTTATAAGGTTGTAAGGTTATAAGGTTGTAAGGTAATAAGGTTGTAAGGTAATAAGGTTGTAAGGTAATAAGGTTGTAAGGTAATAAGGTTATAAGGTTATAAGATTATAAAGATTATGAAATTATATGTTAAGAGGGAACTCTCCCTAGTTTAGTAAAAAATATTTTTTATTATGAACTATGTCAAATGTTCTTTCTTGTGTAATAACATTAATAAAATATACTTAGGATCATATAAGAAGGATCTTAGAATGCACAATTTATGTACAGTAGAGTACAAGTTGGATAGAAGATTATATTTGCATAAATTTACTCATATTAATCGTTTAAGATATAACCATAATCAGTTAAAGCACATATACAAAAAATAAGGCTATATTGCATGTTTTAATCGATTAAGATAATAATCTAATCGATTAAAATAGAAAGATAGACCTAATTGATTAAATGCATCTGAATTTCATATCATATATATTTGTGTGATCTAACTTGTTTCAGGTAGAAAGTACTTTGCAATGTTTTGAAAAAACGTGAAACAAGAGCTTAGGAACACATCAAGAAGTTGTCCAGAATCATTCTTGGAGAAATCACTCAACCCTTTGAAGAATCTTCAAATTCTCCAAGGTTTCAAGAAAGAAAAAAGACTTGTGAGATCTGCATATAGGTGGTGCATCCGGGTTACATCTTATTGTTTAGATTTTCTTAGTCACCTTAGTTGTGTAAGCAAGGCGTAAGAGAGTATGAGTTTGAACCTCTCTTGGTTATAGTTTTGAATATTGGAGTGTGTGTGAGGATACAATTAAGTGAATTCTTTGTATTCTTGACAATTGAAATATAATGGATTCCCTCTAGCTAAGTTTGTTGGAGGAAATTGGATGTAGGCTCAACTTAAGAGTTGAACCAGAATAAAAATTGATGTGTGATCTTAATTTTGTTTTTGTATTTTATATTGTTGATCATAAACCTTTGTGAATTGATTCAAAGAACCAAAATTTTCAAATAATTTGAACAAGATGTTTTAAAACCCAATTCACCCCCTCTTAGATTGAGATATAAGGATACTATTTTAAACAATAGGCACTAGAGCTGGTTAATCGAGACATTAATTGATTAAAAAGATCTTAGATGGCCAATATATCTCAAACCTTTTGTGAGTGGCTCCATAAACATATCACCTCTGTTTGCTGAAGAGAATTATCCATTCTAAAAAATAAGAATGAAAATTTGCTTAGAATCAGTAGACAAAAGGGTGTAGGATGCTTGTTAGCTCTTTGGGAAGCATACCAAATCGTTTTAGTAATAAAACCATGGTAAGACCATGTGTTGTTTGTCCAAGAGACTCGTGTAATATTAAATAATCATATAATTAGTAATTCATCTAGACTAAAGAATAATTACGAATTAACAACTATATTTAAGTAAATAAAGATTTACAAAGAAGGGTGAACTTTAGTAATTGGAGGCACTTAGGAGTGGAGAAATGGTGGAAATGGTATGGAATGGCAAAGCTAGGGGTAGATTTCACCGACTTCACTCTCTTGCACACACTGAATCATCTCATCTCCATCAAATACTAATGTCAGTCCCTTAGATGAGAGAACCTAGGTTTTCTTACTAAGCGTCAATCCCTTGATCATTCAACAAGCGAACCCGCATTAGGACCTAGGGTTTTAGATAACTAATGGGTCATGTTCCATCCCTTGACACAAGTCTCCACTAGATCTTTTGTTTCAAGCCTAGGGTTCAATAGATTTTTCATAAGACCTAATGAAACCGCAAATCGAGCTAGGAACATTCCCATTCCCGCAAGCAATAAGAGTAGAAACAAAAAATTAATATTTAGATGAAGATGCATATATATAATCAAAACATTTATAAGATACAAGAGAGTTCAATAGATACATCTACTCCAAACAAGATGGGTTTGGTTCTCCATTTCCATGGAGAGTGTAACACCCTAAATTCTAAGATGCAACGGGTTTACAATAACTTTTTAATACTTAAACTCTGATATCATTTCAAGATACAGTTTAAATAAAACTTTCATTTATTATAACTGAATTTTGAAAACTTCATAAATCAAATGCAACTATAAAAACGTTCATAGAATTCCATTACAAAACTATTAACATTGAAATTAAAATCCCATAGTTCTCCCATGTATCTCGCTACTCAAATTTGCTTTAGCTACATCTGTAACAACATCTACTCACGTACAAGTACGATCATCGTAGGTGGAAACCACAACCACAAACATGCAAGGGTGAGCTAACAAAAACATGTCATATAACATATACAAGTATTCAACATCAACTTATAATAAGATTTCTGAATATCACATATCATCATACTCCTATACACCTCTTTACATGACAACACATCAAATCATTAACACGTCGCACTATCAGAATTCCAAGTCACCAGCATATATCCACAAAATGATTTCATCAAAGTAACCAATTCACACTCATACTTCCTCTGTCATTCAGCAACTCATATCCCAATTTATTTGAAACCATTCACTATATATTGAATCATCATCGGGTCACTCACATACAACATAAGGTCGAGTGTCACCTCTCACCACTCTCTTAAAGAGCTTCACTGGGCTAGTACACTTTTCCACACCATTACATAATGACATCTCCCATCATCTCTAGAAGGCTTCACCGGCAAGTACACCACTCTCTTAGATCTTTCCCGGACAAGTATATGCTTTCCACCACCCTCTTGGGCTTCACCGGACAAGTATACACCTCCACCACTCTATTCTCAGAGAGCTTCACGGGGCAAGTACTAGTGCTACTTCCACCACACTTCCAAGAGCTTCACCGGGCATCACAACATAAACCCAAGTCTAAAATAATTAACAATATTAACCTTGCACAATCAAGCAACAAACCCTTGTGTAATAAATATTCTCGAAACAATAATAAAGCAATCATCAAACTAATGACTAATAAGAAAAAATACATACTATATATATACCCATGAATCAACTACAACAAAATGATAAGTAGAAATCATTTTCTCCCTTCCCTTTCACTCACGCGGCACTATACACCAAGCACACACTAAAAATAATTCATACCTTTTCTCTATACCAATACATGTATACAAGATCAATGCAGTAAATTACGTACAACATAATTTCCATGGCTAAGAAGAACCCAAAGCTACATGCGTGACTACCAATTCCCCCACGATTCAACAAAACCCCAGACTATACTACAATACACCATACACATCTATAATCAAGAGTGTTAACTCCCCTTACCTCATAAGTAATAGTGAACCAGCCACCAAGCCAAAGTCTTCACAATTCTTTCTTCTCTCTCGAGCTCTACTCTTCCACCAAGGTACAAGGCCCTTCACGATTTGCAAGGAAAGAGTGATGGTTTTTCTCTCTCACACACACTTTTAGGGAATTATCTTTCCCTAGGTTTTATCCTAATTTCATTTAAATATCTCTATCCAATATTACTTTATGTTCCTTATTATTATTTATTTATTTATCTATTTATTTATTTAAAAACTAAGGCCCAAGTCCTTTCTTCAACTCATTTCCAAAAATTAAAATAAAACAAATACTAATTAATTTTTCATAAATACTTTTATCACCCAATTCTATACTATAATTAAGTATTTAATATTAAAAAATGTAAAAAATAAAAATAAAAACTATTTTTATGTTATCCGGGTTTTATAGAGAGTCTAAAAGATTATAAAAGTGGATGATAGAAGAAGGAGACCCAAAGAGGGAGAAGATGTTTCCACATGCCCCAAGTAGCTTCCATGCGCTCTAGAAGTAAAAATGTGCCTCCACATCGCGTACCTAAGCTTCAACTGCGTTTTCACATCCAAAAACTACCTTTTTCTTCCACTCTCGCCACTTTAAAACCCTCTCCAAAAAGTGCATTCTCACTGGGCCATAAACACTTCTCATTGGGCTAGAGGTGATATGCTCGCTGGGCCACAAAATCCTCTTGTTAAGCTAGAGGTGCTCTACTAGCTAGGCCGCAAGACTTTCTGGCTGGGCTAGAGTTACTCTACTTGCTGGGCTAGCAGTGCTTGTGGCTGAGCTAGCAACTTTTGGCAGCAACTCTCTATTCTTCTCTAATCTTCCAATTTCCAACAAAATAAACCAAAAATAGATAATTAAATCTATTTATGAAGACTAAATACAAATCTTACACATTTTCATGGAATTCAACACAAAACACATGATATAAGGACAAATAAAGGGTTCTAGTAAGTGTGAATAATAGTTAATTATCATACTTACTAACTTTCCCACACTTAAACTTTTTCATGTCCTCATGAAAAGTAAAAGTTAAACTTAGCCTAGACAAAATATCTCAACTACAATGGTTTAGTGACTCAAGCAAACAACTTCAATCAAAGCAAAGAAATCAATCATGCTTTCTCATCATGGAAAGACCAATCAAGAGATAGTGAGGCTTTGGCAAATCAAGCTTC
Organism: Vigna angularis; assembly: GCF_016808095.1. Classification (NCBI taxonomy): domain Eukaryota; kingdom Viridiplantae; phylum Streptophyta; class Magnoliopsida; order Fabales; family Fabaceae; genus Vigna; species Vigna angularis. The sequence goes on along the minus strand of NC_068974.1, from coordinate 29,717,284 downwards.
AACTATGGTGCCCATAGGAGAAAGATTACAACACTAGTGCAAAACGAGGATTTTAACGCGACTAATATGTTTTGGTTTCCAGAAAACCGAAGCATAAGAAAATGCGGTGGCATTTTTGTAATTTCAATAAACGTATAGGCCTCGGTTCAAGGAAAACCGAGACAAAAAATCGTCTATTATTTCGGTTGCTTCATAACTGAGGCATAAAACCATGTAAATTCTAATTTTTAAAATTTTTTCGAACATTTAGAAATCGGTTAAGCAGAAAACCGAGTCAATATCCCTTGATATTACCTTAGCACACTATTCTTCTTCTTCTTCTCGCACAAAAGCGTTTTCCTCTCCCATCTCACATGTGCCTTCTTCTCGTGTCGTCTGCTCCGAGTGCGACCTCGTCCTCAAGTCCCACTCCATCGACGAGACCTCCGAGGGGCGTACCTTCGCCAACGAGTCCGGCAACAACGATCCCAACCGTGTCGGCAGTCCCTTTAACCCTCTTCTCACGGATGGCAACTTGTCTACTGTCATCGCCAAGCCCAATGGCTACGGCGGCGAGTTCTTCTCCTCCTCCCTTAAATGTTGGCAGAATCGTGGTTCGAACCCCGACAGCGCTCTCATCCATGCTTTCACGACCTTCTGAAATTGATTTTTGGGGTTATTTATTTTGTCGGTTTGTTTTGTTCTTGTGTCTTTACCCTTCAAAATCGCTCCTTTAACAAAGTTTGAGCGATGGATTGTTGGGATTGGGTTCCTGTTGGCATCTCAGAGTTGGATTGGGTTCCTTTAACAAAGGTACTTTTTTCTGTGTTATTTTTGGGGCCATAAAAAAAGGTCAATTTTTTGGTCATATTCAACGTAATTCTTAATCTCATTTTTCTGTTTCGTTTGATGCTTCAACTGGCCGCTCCTTTCTTGGTGGCTTTTGTCAAGGTTTGTGCTTTGGTAGATACCTCTTCTTTGTTCCTTAATTTTTATTACACATGTAAATTTCGAAACTTTTTTTGGTCTGTTAAAATTTTATGGCAGTGTTTTTCTTATAAATTATTTTAACATCATAGGGGTTGTATATATTGGTTTTGGAATTTGAAGTGGTGAGTGGTGAAGATGGATTCAAAAAGCGGGGTTGTAAAGACACCAAAGAGGGAATTGGAAGCAAAAGGGACTCTGAATTCAAAGATGAAGGGTTCTGGATAGCTCCCCTTGAAGGAGTGATGGTGGATGCTTGGTAGGGTTTGGTGGAAAGAGAAGAACCCTTGAAGTATAACTAGGAAGGCTATGTTGAACTTGTGCAAATGATTCAAAGGCATGGCTTGAAGCTTTAGGATTTCATGTCTTTCCATCAATGTGGTAGAAATGTCGGAGACTCTTGCAGGTATATCACACTACTCATTTTAACTTATTTCAATGTGTGTGTACTGCTCCTGTGTTTAGATTTGTTGATAACAAAGATTTCGGTAATAAATTGTTGTGAGATTGATTTTTGTTCAAGAGAGTTCGTGAAATTTGTTGTATACAACATAAAAGTTATTAACATTGTTTTGTACTTCTAATATGAAAAGGCAAATAAAAAAAGGATTGATTTTGATTTTGATTCTAATTTTGTAGCATTCCTCCGCCTCCGTGGGTATTGGAAGAAATAAGCAAGAACCATGAATTGGTTTACACATACTGATAAGAAAACCCTAAACTTTGTGCAAATAAAAAATGTTTAACTGCAAACATAAAATAATGGCAATGAAAAAGGTAAAACCAGGACACTCAATCTTGGATTTTCATGATATCTTCTTTTGGGAGTCAAAGAGAAAGGCACATAGATGTAGGTAAAGGACGCCACCGCTAGGCGAGCCTAAATCATAGGCCAATACAAAAATGTGAATGGGACCACCAGATGCATATATTAATAAAGACTAATATCTCGCTTTATTCTTTCGTAAAATATTAAAAAAACCCTTTTACCGCCTCGGTTCAATTCCAAACCAAGGGATAAGACCCCTCCCTCTACTGGCCTGGTTCACAATCGAAAAAAAAAGTGATAGACTTTTTATCTCGTCTGTATATACCTCGGTTGCAGAGCCACTGCGGATAAAAGAAAATAATCGTTGTCGTTTTCTTTTACTGTACTAGTGCAAGATAAATGCAAAAGCTTTATGAGGGATCAATAGACATGATAAAATGTTTTTTTTAATGCATGAAATCTTTTTTCACTTTTAACTCAAGCTCATTAGTGTATAAAGATGTATGTCTTTTACTCTACCATCACTGTCACACAAATCAACTTTGCCCTTCGTTTCAACCAAAATAAACACACTCACATGCAAGCTAGCATCACAAGGACTTTCAAGACTTGTATTGTGGCTAGGCTAAGAAAGAAATTTGTGTTTCTAGATATAAAGTACCTTAAGCTAGGAGATTAAGGTACTTTTTGCTTCAGTTCAAATGTAACTAATTCTCACCTCATTTTCCAACTTTCATTTACTGAACTCTTTTACTTTATCTTGTTCTTCTTTTCCAACCTTGGAGATTCTTGAGATTTCTTCAAGGAGGTTGTTTGCTTTCTCCAAGAATATTTTTGGACAACTTTTTTGGTGTGTTTTTGTTCTCAAACTTCGTGTACCAAATGAATGCAATTATTTTGTAAAAAAACAGGTTAGATTACACATATATAGAAGATATGACATTCTGATGCTTTTTAATCGATTAGGTAAAAACCTTAATCGATTAGACTTATATTTCTGTTTTAAAAATTATATCCAAAAACATGTAAATACAATGAAATCTGACATTCAACACACTTTTAATTATACATCAATCAATAAGCCTTCATGACTAAACCATGAGACGGAATTCAAACACATGCATTACAACATAGTTTCTACTCACATACACTAACATGGTGAGATTGTTGTTACAGAAAGGAATCTAATAAAGTGATAGACTAAGCCAGGTGACATATGCATAGTCTTATACGAGTGAGACAATTTTGTAGATCTAAAACCATTACCCTTTTTGGTTCAGAATATGATCAATTATCATAGGTTTTGCAAAATAAGTGGCGCACCGTGTTTTGGTTGCAAACTAAGCATAACTGCAGGAGCATGCACATAAACAGGAGAAAGCTCGAATGAGAAATTCTGCAGAAACAATGACAACACAACCTTGGCTTCCAACAAGGCAAAGTTTTGGCCAATGCAAATTCTAGGACCCCATCCAAATGGGTAAAATACAACTTGGCCTTTTGTTGCCTTTGCAACCCCTTCAGAGAATCTTTCTGGTTTGAACTCCATTGCATCATTACCCCATATATCAACATCCTGGTGAAGTAAAAAAATTGGCAAGGAAACATTTACTCCTGCAGGTAGTGACAGGTTTCCAAGTTTCATATCCTTCTGGAGTCTGCGATTGTGGAAAACAGTGGGAGGGAATAACCTCAGAACTTCATACAGAATCATGGTCATCTACGGAAGAAACATTTTGGCACATGTTAGCATGAAATTCATTTTTAATAAAGATAATAAATGAAATCGTGTGATACATACAGTTTTGAGCTGACTTAACCCATCAATGTTTGGATTTTGTTTTCCAAAAACATGAAGAACTTCCTCCCTTGCTCGATTTTGCCATTCAGGATACCTACTTAACATGATCAATGTCCAAACCAGCAAAGATGAAGTCGTGTCTTGCCCTGCTAGGTAGAATAACTTGCACTCACCAATTACTTCTTCAATAGTCATTCCAACACTCTTACGGTTTCCATTTCCCTGGATTTCCATTTGATTTGATTCTAAAAGCATGCCTAATAAATCTTTATTGTTGCATTCACCCTTCTTCATGGCTTTCTCTCGTTTTTTTATGATATTCCCAATTGAATTTTTCATTTCTTTATCAACTGCTCTCATCTTCATTTTGGTAGGTGTCGGTAAATGCCTAGAAACATGTTGAATTAATAAAGGTCAATTTCCCAGAAGTAACATTATTAGTTCTTGTATAAGTCAGGTATGCCTCATTTCTTGAATTTCAAAGATTTTTTGAAACATATATCAAATATTCCTTAGATCAAAATCTGTATGTAATTCATAATTATTTGTCATCATCACTATAGCAGTGATTTGGTGTATGGAGAGCTTAATCTCTGTCTACAATGTCTAGCTTTTAGGGTGATTCTCTAAGGTTCGAAGAACTTCATGGTGAGTTGAGTTTCAATAAAACTAAAACATGCATAATTTACTAATCACATTTTACAACGAATCAATGTGGTATTACCGCAATATTGGTGTGTTATAGTACTTTGCAGTCATGACAAGGTGCCCCTGAATTCTGAGAAACTGAAATATCTGTTTTCCTTCTGCATAGCTGCTTCCGAAAGCCGTTCTAGAAATTACATCACGAGTCAAATTCTGAATGAAAGGCGAAACATCAATCTCACATTTTCCATCTGATGACAACATTCCCTTCCACTCGCTAATCACATCATGGCAACTTTGGGAAAATGCTGGTACCATGTTCTGCAAATATTTTAAAAGAGAACAATATTTTATCTCAAAAGTCTTCATATCCAAACAACAAGGATACTGGTTAAATTCATTATAAAAGTATACATACTTTTTGTACATCTCGATTAATAATTAGGTAATGCTGTGAAAAGATTGTTTATTTATAAATTAAAGTAATAAACTTACTGTTTCGGTGGAAAGTTTTGGGACCGAGAAACTAACCTGTTGATGTGTCTGGGCTGCTCGCTCGCCTCCAAACTCCAGCTGTTGGCCGATCGGTGTTGGCGCAAGCCGATCGGTATCCTTTGGGACGGGGGTGGATGTACCTGCAAAAGGTACTCCGACGCCCAAGTTAGGCGTGTGATTTGAAGAGCCTCGGCTCTTGGTTGAATGTTTAGTGAATGTTTATCACTATTGAGTATTGGAGAATAACGTAGAGTAAATAATGCGTAAGTGGAACGTACCTGGCCTTTGGCCTTGGCTTTGTATTTATAATTTACCTCATGGATCTTAAGCTGTTGATATAAGCCCAATAAAATATAAACAGAATAAAATATAAACAGATTACCTGAATATCCGGTTGGTTGTTTGTAACCGTTCGGTTAATATTTTATACTATACCGTCCCCCCAAGTCCGAGTTAAGCGGTCGGCTTTAGCCGTGGTTAACTATAGGACTGATGAGTTTGAGGGAGGCTGCGTTGGTGTAACTGAAAGCGTTTTACCGCTCGACCTTCAATAGGAACCGAGAGGAATTTACCTCTCGGCCGTCGACATTTGTCGAGAGGGTTTTACCTCTCGACCTTCAACTTTTAACCGAGCGGGATTTACCGCTCGACCTTCAATAGGAACCGAGAGGAATTTACCTCTCGGCCTTCGACATTTGTCGAGAGGGTTTTACCTCTCGACCTTCAACTTTTAACCGAGCGGGATTTACCGCTCGACCTTCAATAGGAACCGAGAGGAATTTACCTCTCGGCCTTCGACATTTGTCGAGAGGGTTTTACCTCTCGACCTTCAACTTTTAACCGAGCGGGATTTACCGCTCGACCTTCAATAGGAACCGAGAGGAATTTACCTCTCGGCCGTCGACATTTGTCGAGAGGGTTTTACCTCTCGACCTTCAACTTTTAACCGAGCGGGATTTACCGCTCGACCTTCAATAGGAACCGAGAGGAATTTACCTCTCGGCCTTCGACATTTGTCGAGAGGGTTTTACCTCTCGACCTTCAACTTTTAACCGAGCGGGATTTACCGCTCGACCTTCAATAGGAACCGAGAGGAATTTACCTCTCGGCCTTCGACATTTGTCGAGAGGGTTTTACCTCTCGACCTTCAACTTTTAACCGAGCGGGATTTACCGCTCGACCTTCAATAGGAACCGAGAGGAATTTACCTCTCGGCCTTCGACATTTGTCGAGAGGGTTTTACCTCTCGACCTTCAACTTTTAACCGAGCGGGATTTACCGCTCGACCTTCAATAGGAACCGAGAGGAATTTACCTCTCGGCCTTCGACATTTGTCGAGAGGGTTTTACCTCTCGACCTTCAACTTTTAACCGAGCGGGATTTACCGCTCGACCTTCAATAGGAACCGAGAG